>NC_045748.1:10828160-10830592 GCF_008692095.1 Etheostoma spectabile | reverse complement strand
CGATTGGACAGATAGTCTAGCTAGCTGTCTGGATTTACCCTGCAGAGATCTGAGGAGCAGTTACTGTAACCACAGTCCCCAGAAATCCAAAGAAAGAAAGAGGAAGGTAATAGAGATCCTGCCAAAAAGAGTGAAATAGGGCGTAATCTTTGGCCTCAGAGGAGCAATCCCTGAAATGTTGTGGCTGTTGTGACTAGGTTATCTTTGACGAGCAATGCTGGATAACTAACTGCCCCGGGACCACTGACTACCAGAGGGCCCATATGTCACTGGTCAGATGTCACATGGGTCACTGCATGTCAAATGATTGAACACTAAAGCCCAATATCAACTAAGTTAATTTTTTCAGGTTTTTCAGGGAGGCTCAGTGTCTAATATTTTACCTTATGATGTTGTGCTCACACCCCAAATTAATGGACGCACAGAAAGCCTGTCGCCTAGTCACTAATCCAGTTTTCTAGATGTCTATTGTCCCAAGAAAGGCGTATTTCACAAAATGTCAATTGTTAATCTCAATGAGGCATTCTAGGTATTTAAAGCTGAAATAAAACCTTTCACTGGTGTATTTGTACTGTTGTATTTAATTAATAAACATAACCCTTTCCAACTATATGCATAGGATCTCATGTCTGTGGGCTTCTATCCCTAAATATGAAAGGTGTATTAATAAACTTCAGCAGCTGCAGAGAAGAAAACATCCCCTGCTCTGCCCTCTGCTCTCATGATGCACGCCTCCCTCCCTTTCTCATTCTGTCTCTCCTTGTTTCTCTTTCTCCGCTGCTCTCTAGAGACACATTGCTGGGGGCAAAGAGACTTCATTTCCCATGGGGCATTACCAGCAACCTGACATGCCCTCGCTGTTTCCACATTCAGCACTTTTCCTGAGTGCTTGAGGGAACTATTTTTCCACCCTGTGCTCCCACAAGGTCTGATTCAGCTCCATGCTCTCGAGTAACATTTAAAATGTCTGCCTTGCCTTTTTATTTTCTTCCTGCTTATGTTTTTGCCAGCCCGAAAATTATTAGATTGCACTTTCAGAACAAAGCCGGAATTTATTTAAAGCTACATTGTGTAAGAATTTCTCCCATCTAGCGGTAAAATTGCAATTTCTAGCCCCTCCCCATTACGATCGCGTTTTAAGTGGCCGTATTATTATGTACGACTTTGTCCGAGAGTGTTCCATCCAGTGTAATAATAGTTTGGCGTTTTCTTTATTTTGGTACCATTTCATTGCTGACCACAGCTATCAGGTTGCAAAACGAATGCAAGCTAATGTTGGTGAAGTATCAGCGTGGTCCTCCATCTTCAACAGGCTTTCAAATCTGCCGGCAGGTCGAGGTCCCACTGACCCTCTGTGGCTGATGTGTTTTAAAGATGGAGGTGCAACATGGCAGAATACATGCTAGATTCTTCGCTTACGAGAATATTTTGATTAGATGGTGGAAGTAATTGCACATGAATGAGCACTTGTATTTTTTAAAGAACAAAAGTTTTTTTTGCTAAGAATCAACTTAAAACATTACACAATGGAGTTTTAATGTACAACGTGATGATTTAAATGCCTTATTTCCAATGTATCAAAACAAGACAAAAAACAGTGAAGAGAAAAAGCTCACATTTTGATTTTTAAATTCAGCACCAGAGAGAATAATGTTTGAATTCCTTACTGTTTGAATTTTTGCGTGCATCTAAAGGATAAAAGAAAAAGTATCCCTCCAGGAGTGTTTGTGTGGTTAGAAATTGCCATTTTCAGCGCTCTGCAGGCGAGCCCGGCTCTGTGTCTTTGTTAACTACAGTCGCCTGAGTTCAGAAAGGCAATCTGTGCAGGGGCAGAGAGGTTAAGCAGTCATTGAGTGGCATAAAGTAAAGCCATTCATGCTCAAACCTTTTCTTTCTTCTCTAGAAGCTTGGACGTTAGACCCAAAATTAACTGTCAGAAAGACACAGAGAGACTGAGTGAGACTTATGTGTGAGCCACTTACAGCGTAATAGGATTTTTCTGGGCTGGAAGGAAAAACCTCAGTGCAGAGATCGGTGAATGGGAGACAGTTCTGCAGGTGCAGACTCACCCGTGTTGTAAAAGAAGGAGTCTACGAAGGTACAGTTTTTGAAGAAGGATCCTAAGGAGGAGACATCCTCAAAATAGCAGTTGATGAAAGATGAGTCGATGAATGTGACCGCCTTGAACTTCATACTGATGAACCTGGGAGGAGGAGTGAAGAGATGGAAATTAATAAACATAAAAGGATCAAACCAATGAACAATTTAAGGAGGAACAGGGATTGGAAACACAGCAAAATGTTTGTTACTGAAATTGTTTCCTTTCTTATTAATAAATGCTAACTGGACACTTTAACACAAAAAGCTCAAAATTTATACAGCAGAAGCAGCAACACTGTTTCTTTATCCATGCATGCCTTTTTTGTCAAAAC
>NC_045748.1:10826635-10828150 GCF_008692095.1 Etheostoma spectabile | reverse complement strand
CCAACTTTTCCCACAAAGCAACTCAACAGCCAACAGTTACATCAAAGATTCAGCTGGAGGCTACATTAACCGCTGCTAGCCTGCAGCAGAGATGAGCAGCAGGCTACAAAGGTCTGGTAAGCTCACTTCCGTCTAACTCCACAGACAGATTTATTTCATTTTCAAACTTGTAGTCTTAAGCCATAACAACGCTGCCATCACTTGTGTAGGAGCCATTTGTTTCCACCTTATTTGATTAGGTTAATTTAGTTATGATTTTTAGCCACTTGGGGGAGTATTGCACTGGGTGTGGTACGTCACTGGGAATAAGGTATATTTACAGGTGCGGTAATCAATGAGAAAAGGTGTGGATGGCGGGGAACACACGGTTCTTACCGTAGCCGTGAACACGCCACAACATATCATATCAGCACTAGGTGAAATACTATTTTATGTGAAGTGACCCTTTTCTACTTTTATAATAAACGGGAACACCACCCAAAGACAATCAATGCTTGGACTTAAGATCTTTTTTGCTACGCGTTGAGAGCACCATGCCATCCATACCGAGGCTTATGGGATAGCCTCCACAACTTGAGTTAATGTTACAGATTTTGTTTAGCTGCCTTTGGAGCTACAAAATATACAAAAAGGACTTTTTTCACATGTGCACTAGCACTCCCGTAGCCTGACAAGCCATAGAATAGCGCTACAACCAACCAGAGCAACGCTGGTTGATAGAACGCTGTTTGGGACAATACAACGTACATCCATGCATTAAATTCCATGCACAAGAGTTAAAATCCTACCAGAAATGTTCACAAAAAGCCTTTTTAGTTTGTTTACCTGTCATTTAGAAAGACTCCGTTTCTGTGGATCTGGTTCTCCAGGGTGAAGTTGAAGGTGAAGTCTTCAATGTGTTCGCTGTTGTGGAGCTTGACTCTGGAGGCGTACTCGTCCGCCTGGAGGTGCTTGATGACGTCCGGGAACCACACCGACAGCCCATAGTACCTGGACACAGACACGGCTTCTGCAGTAGAGTGGGAGGCCTGACATAAAGACCACTCTAAGCTGATCTGGTGGGACCCGCCGGTGTGTTTTACACATACAAGATCTGAAAGTCTGTGGTCATTCCTGCTCTGCTTTCAACTCTCTTCATAGTTTCGTGCCTCAGGTGGTTTCAGGTGGTTTTCAACATATTTATAAAATGAAAATAATTCATTTGAAAAGGTTGAAGGATTTTTAATTGCAGCACCAGTCCAGTCCAATGTTTAGGCTCATGATTCGATTTAATATCAAGTTTCAATTCAAAAAACAATTCACAATATGTAAATGTAGTTACTTTTCCCATGTGTGTATGTATGTACTGTAGGTATTGTATGTATTCATATCCATAATATTCATGGGGATTTGTTTGTTATTGTCCAGGTCTTATTGTCCTGTTATGATGTATGTGTATGTGTGTGTTATGTTTGTAAGCTACTGTCACCTTGAATTTCCCATTGGGGATCAATAAAGTATCTATCAATCTGTCTA
>NC_045748.1:10822941-10826625 GCF_008692095.1 Etheostoma spectabile | reverse complement strand
TATCTATCTATCTATCTATCTATCTATCTATCTATCATGTGATTGAAGTAGACATACAATAAAAAATAAAAAATAAAAGTAAAGACTTGACACAAAATGAAACCAGAGTTGAACAAAATAAATTGTTTTTCTTTTAGTTTAACAGAATACTTGTCTCTCCTTAGGGCTAAAACCTTGCGACATGTACCTGCTGTAGTTTATTACTGCAGCCAGCAGAAGAAAAAAAAAAAATCAGAGTGACACCTTCTCTCAAATGGCTTCATTCATCACGAGGAGATACGTGAGCGAGCGCTTGCCTCAGTGCGAAGTACTTCACTGAAACTCTCATTTGGCCAGAAAGGGCTCTAAGTATCACTAAGGGCGACGTGTAGCTCATTAAACATGACGGAAGCTGAAATCATAAGTGTAGAAGAAGAAACAGTGTGCATGAAATCTCTTACCCAAACGACAGGGTAAACCAGACGACGGCCAGCTTTATAGTGTTGTCTCTCACTGGGTAGTTGAAGCATTTCATAAACGTCAACCAGATCTGTTAGGGAAGGGAACACATTGGTATTTAATTTGAATCTAAACAACCATAAAAGATCCGTATGAAAAAAAACAGCCGGGACAAAACGAAGAAGAAGAAAAAAAGGATCCTACTCCTCTGAGCTCAGTCTTGATCTTCAAGAGGACCTTGAGTACGGGGTTGGCTGACTCGTTCTGCATCTCCACCAGCTCGTCCAGCTGTTTGGGGATTTTGATCCTGTTCACCTGCAGGGGGAGACACTGGTCTGTCACCTGCTGACACGGCCCTGCTGCAGCAGGGAGGATGCAAAGTGTGGGGGCCAGTGTGTACTCACAGTGAAGACTCTCTCGGGCTCTCCGCGGGCACGCATGTTGGTGTCGTGGATGTGTTTGAGCACCATCCAGGCCTCGTCGTGTTTACCTATCTAAGGGAAG
Source organism: Etheostoma spectabile (assembly GCF_008692095.1). Lineage (NCBI taxonomy): Eukaryota > Metazoa > Chordata > Actinopteri > Perciformes > Percidae > Etheostoma > Etheostoma spectabile. The sequence goes on along the minus strand of NC_045748.1, from coordinate 10,825,683 downwards.
AGGGAGTAATGTTACGTCGTGTATGCATCCGCATCAAGATCTCTCCTTTTCCTCCTGAAGTTACTGGAGTCAGTTAACCATACTGGCTTTTATCCCGGGGAGGCTCTTGGACTTTAACTTCAGTTGCTTCTATATTTTTAAGCAAATTAATACTCATTTATTAGGGATGTGACCAGGGTGCAATATGTGAAGAAAGCACGGGGTGGGGGGGATGTTTTTGATCATGCACAGCCAAACAAAACATGCAAGAATTAAATCTTCTTTGTCTTCTTTAGATTTTATTTGCGGGCTACAAACCAACGTTCAAGGTGCATTCCACCAACTTTAAACAACCACCAATAAAAATAAATAAATACATAAATTCTATTATATTCTGAATAACATAACCCATTTCATGAATTAAATCCCCCTTCCAATGCAATAGATGTAGTGCTACTCGGCTGGCCATGCCAAAACATTTATGCACTTTGTTATCCACTGAAGGATAATCTCAAAACCAAATAGCACTACATGGTGTCAACATAAAACACAGCACTTTCAGTGGTTAACCCTAACCCTAACCCTAACACTAACCCCTAACCCTAACCAAACTACGATCTTTTTACTAAACTTAACTAGTTGTTTAGGTACCTAAACTTGACTGTCATCAAAACCGTCATCACCACATGACGCTCACTTTTTCTGGCTGAACTCAACTGCCATGGCCCCTGAGAGGAGCGGTATCTAACGGTGCCTGTAGCCGGCTCACAGTCACCTATTGGCGGCTAAACAACTGCCACAGGTGCCTCCATAGCCACTGTGGCTTTAACAGCTGGGCATGTTGGTGGGTGGGTCTAATCAGCAGCCAAATTACCAACACAAACTTTCTGTACTGTAACATCTTTTGTGAAAAAATACTTTGGTTACCTTGTTTCAAGCCATTCTAGTGCGGTATAGAAAGCCTGCAGGAACATTCAACTCAATTTGTGCCAGTTCTCATTTATCTTCAACAAACTAAGCTGCTTGTTTCTGATTGGCTAACAGCTAGCTAATGAGAGCATGGCTATCAGCATCCTTTACCCAGCGCAACTGGGTGAGCTCATGAATAGTAATGAGCTCCGGCAGCATCATCATGCCAGCATCAGAACATGTTGAGTCTCCCTCTCTCTTACCTCCAGGAAGAAGCGGGGGCTCTCAGGCATAAACGTGAGAGCCACTACTGCAGAGACACACGGCAGCGCACACACCACCACAAACACTCTCCAGCTGTGGAACTGGTAGGCTGAACCCATGCTGAAGCTCCAGCCTGCACAAGGAAGCAGTCACACAAAACAAAATCACATAGCTCAAATCTAATTCATTTTAAAAGGAGAGTAAACCCCTTGAAATGCATTTAGTTTTCAAGGGGGTCCTCGGGCACAAAATATGCAAGTTTAGAAACATTTAAACATAAATATATATTATAAATAGGGTTGGGTATTGTTTGGCTTTTTACAATTCCAATGCCGAACCAGTACTTTTTAAAAAGGTTCCGGTTTCTAAACCGATTCTTGAAATACTAAAAAAATGACATCAAAGAAAGGCTCTCGTAGAGTTTTTTTTTTATAGAAAATGATTACTCACCGGTTCAAAGTTTGGGGTTGCTTAGAAATTTCCATTGCACTCCATTATAGAAAGAAGCTGAGTTCAGTTGCATTGTGGTTGTTTTTAACCAGGGCAGCAGTTTTCAGATTACATTCTGTGCTTACATAATTGCAAAATGGTTCTCCGATGTTTTCTCAGTTTTGTTTAAATGATATCAGATTAGTGTACAGAATTTTGAACATTGGATGAATGGTTGCTGATAATGGGCAATGTAGATATCGCATTAAATATCCCCCAACCCCCACACTCAGACCAGCTGGTATTCTGACTATAATGGAGTGGTATGGACATGTATAAGTGAGCCCAAACTTTTGACCGGTAGTGTACAGTACATGTGACAAGGATGCGTAGTAACATGAAAAGACATCAAACAAAAACCCAATAACTCGTGTAAAGTTCTTAGGTTTTATGTGTCACTCATGTAACAAACAGACAGGATGTTTCTCTGCCACAAGCTAATGAAATGAATTAACCTGCAGGTCAACTACTTCCCCAGTGTCCTGCATACTCTTTGGCATCTACTGATGCACAGTCCTTTATTTCTCTCCTATTGTCTCTTTCAAGTCAGCCCTGTCCCATTCTCACCGGAATCCTTTCATTCATTTCATCAGAGATTAGAAAAGACCACATTTCTTCCAGCAAGTCAAATAAACTTGGACCAGGTTATTAATGAGGTGGTAAATATTTGGGACCACATATAACAGTTTCTAAGGTTTTGTTACTGTAAGTGAACACTAAAAGGCTCCTAGGCTGTTGATAGATACACTTTTTGTTTGTTTGGTGTCCCCAGGTTGCTGCTAGGTGGTTGTCCTGTTATTTCTGGTCCCTAAGGGGACTCAAAAGATATTGGGTTGGAACTTTTCAGCAGCGTGGAGAGACACGTTCAGCTGCGACAAAATGTAGCAACGCGTTTTAAACTGAAAAGATATAGATGCGTTGAACACACTGTCGCATGAGCAAGCACTGTGGCTTTTTTGTTTTGTACACTGTATTTATCAACGGGATTTGAAGAGTTATATCTGTTTTACTGCTTTTTACATTTGTATTGTTCACTGTAATTTTGTTGTTGTTGTTTTTTCAGGTAAATAAGATTTTAAGATCTGTCCAGGGACAACGGAT
>NC_045748.1:10820116-10822931 GCF_008692095.1 Etheostoma spectabile | reverse complement strand
CTTTTGGCTAATTCTGGTGCATTTACAGCCATGTTAATTAATGTACACTGTCCGTGTCAAATAAATTAATAAATTAATTTTTGTGCCTGTTTCACACATGTCGTTAAACCAGGAAACCGTAGCAAAACGGGGAAAATCGTTTAGAGATTGAACTTGTCCCAGGTGTTGTTGTTTTTTGGGGTTTAGATCTGGAGAAGTCGGCATTACAAAATGTTTCTTATGTAAAAGAGCTGACATTGTTGGGAGCTTTTGGAAGATAAAAGTTACATTTACAGTTTTGTAAAGGCTTAAGCAGCGAGTAACAACATGTGACGAAGCACTTCAAGTGTGTTTTGAGGACTCCCGGTCTAAATTTGATACAAGACTGTATCAGAGAACCAGCATCAGGAAAGCATAGTAGAAGGGACCCTAAACAATGTGTGTGTGTGTGTGTGTGTGTGTGTGTGTGTGTGTGTGTGTGTGTGTGTGTGTGTGTGTGTGTGTGTGTGTGTGTGTGTGTGTGCGTGTGTGTGTGTGTGTGTGTGTGTGTGTGTACCAGTACAAACCTCATTAGGGGGATTATTGCTTTAATGTACTGGAGGGGATGGCTGACTGATTCAGATACTCAGCAAGATTTATGTTTCTATTCTACAGTCAGCGAGCGAGGCTAAGCCACACATACACACACACACACGTACGCACTGTCCTTGGCCATCAGTCAATGCTTTGACACACATTTGGAAGTACACGTGTCAATGAAAAGAAAGGTCCACGGACAAATCCACCTTATATCTCACACTGCAACACACACTCACGTATAAGAAACACAGGCTGCCAGATTGTCTTTTCACCAGTTCTTTTAGTGTACAGTATCTCGTTCTTAACACCTTAAAAAAAAGAAATCACACACACACACACACACACACACACCCACACAGGCCTTTGTCCACCAATCAATGCAAAGACCACTGCGGCGGAACCTTTTGCCCACACACTGATGCATCTTGGAAAAAAACATTGTGTTGAAAACACTGGCATCTAATCAATTGGCCTCAATTATGAGCCTTGGCCATGCTCTCACACTCTCTCACATTAGTACAGTTTGTGACAACAGACAGAGAGCCCTTAGATGGATCTAATATGTTTAGGCTCTTCAGAGACACAAATGCTTCATGTGTACAAACCCCATGCATTTCCTCAGCAATACCCTTTCAGTGTATTTACATTTTATGGTTCCCTCTCTATTAGGTAGTTTTTATTGTTAGTGGCAGAGTCCGCCATTCCTGTGGTGACTTCAAAGTGCCTTCAATGAATTGAGGCAGCATGGGATGTAGTATTTCTGTTTTTTTAATTGTATGTCATCATTAATTGTATGTCCTGAACAACTGTATTAGAGCTGTGCTACGTTACTGTTTCCCATTGTTGCTAGTTTACATTAACGATGTCCAACCATCCAACAATGCGTTTTGTCCTAGCCATGAGTTAAATGTTTTAATGTCTTTATCCATCATATGTTATGTGTATAGGGCTGGGTTGAATAAATCAATAAATAATTCAATAAAAAAATCAATTTTTGTCTGAGTGATCCAATATCAATTAAAAAAAAATCCATACATCAATCGTTTAATATATGCCTTTTCACCATGGATGTACAAGTAATAAGTACTTTGAATTAATTTGTATTTTATTGTTATTTTTGGGGGGGCGGGGGGGAATTCTTATTAACTTGGTGCTTTATTTAAAACAAATGCACTATTATGCCTTATTTAGAGTTGCTTCTTGCTTTTACAATTTGCAGCACAGGTTTTATGAGAATCTCTTTTAATACAAGGTAATTACACAAATTTCCCTAAACATGTAATTGATTCGGGACCTTGGGAATCAGAGTCAAATGGATTCAGCGAATCATCGGCCGTACCCAGCCCTAGATGTGAAGACAACCCTTTTTTAACACAGTCAAGAACATCAGTGTAGTTCCGTTATAAAGTCCTAGAGCAGCGCTGTCAGCTGAAGAGTCACTCACACCGGACAGCGGCAGCTCGCACCAGCGTCCGTTTCAAAATGAGTTTTGATGACTTTGCTCACATTCACCTCAGCAGCTGACAGCGTCACGGCGACAAACACAAACAAATCACGCTGTTCCGCGTTGAGCTGTCGTCCGTTTCCAGCACAGTTTGTCTAGAAGTCTACAGCCTGCCATGCGATGCATTCTGCACTGCTCTGTGTGCAATGACGCAGTAACTTCTTTTTTTTTTAATTTGTCGATTTGGGGTTTTTCGCCTGATGATTTAAATTATTGAAGTTAAGGAGGCAGCCCTAGTTACAGTAGCACTGAGAGGAATTGCTCATCAAAAATCCGTCTACAAAACAAGACATTTTTGGCAGTGGATCAGATTATTGAAGTAAGAAATGGAACAAGATAAGAAATATGATCACAGTTGCTCTTGGCAACATGATGGAAATGGAGTCATCATTTACCGACATCATGGGTGTCACCAACACGAGCAGAACAGCAATATTAAGGATAATAACTTTAAAAACATGGAGTAAATGCAAAGAGAATTTTCACAACATAATCAAACCTTTTTATATTTTTGTTTTGATTTTTGAAAATCCCTTCAGAGGAAACTGTGACAATAGTTTCCGTTTGTTCTTTCTTTGACCAAATGTTTTTATCCTGTAAAGTATGTCACAGACTCAGAGTCACAGACAGAGTTATAGACTCAGAGTCACAGACTCAGAGTCATAGACTCAGAGTCATAGACTCAGAGTCACAGACTCAGAGTCACAGACTCAGAGTCACAGACAGAGTTATAGACTCAGAGTCACAGACTCA
>NC_045748.1:10819518-10820106 GCF_008692095.1 Etheostoma spectabile | reverse complement strand
CTCAGAGTCACAGACTCAGAGTCACAGACTCAGTGTAACTGTTAGAATTACATTTTGCAACTCTTAATCTTCCCTTTTTTCTGTTTAAGCAACAGTTGTTATTTACGCTTTTATTTTGAAGTATATTCTGAGGTCTCGTTGTGCTGCTCTCGCGTGAGTTCAACGGTAAACACTAGCGGGCAGCAGATAACATGGACGTTTGTTTTACCAGTGAATTCACCGCTGGCTAAAGCAGACCTGGTGCAGGCGGTTTAAGTATAACTCTGAAGACTGAAAGCCTTCCCTTTCCTTGTAGCGTGCAGCCAACGAGGTATTTGTTTTGTTCGTTGGCATTTCACTTTGGTAAATGATATTCCACATGCTGTGCATGGTATTGTTTATGTTAAGCTAACATCGTTTTTATAATTTTGTCAATATTGTCTTATTAGTTTTCACGGTGGATTTGGAGCGATGACTTCAATAAACCAGTAGCAAGAAAACCACTTGTGTTTGCCTGTGCTTGGAGGGAATTACACTCAGAGTCACAGCCTCAGAGTCATAGACTCAGAGTTACAGACTCAGAGTCATAGACTCAGAGTTACAGACTCA
>NC_045748.1:10819429-10819508 GCF_008692095.1 Etheostoma spectabile | reverse complement strand
GTCATAGACTCAGAGTCACAGACTCAGAGTCATAGACTCAGAGTCACAGACTCAGAGTCATAGACTCAGAGTTACAGAC
>NC_045748.1:10759368-10819419 GCF_008692095.1 Etheostoma spectabile | reverse complement strand
GTCATAGACTCAGAGTCACAGACTCAGAGTTATAGACTCAAGGCGTTTCCTGTTGTCTCGGATTTAGCTTGGACTTGCTTGTATTTGGACTCAGACTTGTCTCGGACTCGGCCATTGGACTCGTCAAACATATTATCGTTGGTCTTGACCGAATCCAGCATTGTATGCTTTTTTTTTTTGAAAGCCACTTCCTCCCTCCAAACTAAACCATTGACGAAGCATACTTGTTCAGATAACATGTACTTGTTCAATTCAAAATCCATCTAGAACTGGCCTGGCATAGAGTTCTTGAAAAGGGTGGTTTTTTTTGGTCTCGGTCTTGGCTGTCTCTCATATGGACTTGGTCTTCCCTTGGACTCGGTCTTGACTCGATTGACAAAAGTGGACTTGACTACAGCCCTGAGTGTCTAATGGCCATGGTCTAAGTGCAAACTTTATTATCTTTGATCAACACAGTCCTAAAAAAAGGCAAACAAAGAAACCCTTCCTGCTCTGTCATCGTTTCTTTTGATACTTTTTCAGTCCCTTCCTCTTTGTTTTCTCTCGCCGCCTCCCTCTAGCCCTCTGCTGTATCCCTTCACCTTTCGATTATCTCCGACACAGGCCACATAAATCAAGCACGCTCTCCACCTCTCCTTCCCGCTTGTCCTAATCTCTTTCTCTGCTCCTCTTTCGTCGCCCGAGCCCCTCCCTACACACCAGATTGATTTCATGTTGCTCGTTTTGTTCTTATCCTCTGACACACACCTCCCTCTTCTCTTATCCTCCAGCTCTCCCTCGCTCTATGTTATGAGATTTGTTACATCAGCTAACCTTTCTATTATTTCCTCCTCGTACATTTAGTTTTACCTCCAACACTCCCTGAAATGAACAACAATAAAAACCCAACATAGTTCTGGCTGCACCTTCCTATTCGGTGTTGGCCTGCCACACCCCTGTTTGTCTTACATTGTGAGGAGATTTTAAAAGCCATCATGCGGCTGTTTACTGTGTAGGCTGAAATATGCTGTGTCACTTCTTTTCTGCCGCTGCGATTGCCAGAGCGTCCACCTACACTGCCACCTGCTTTGTGTTTGTGTTTGTGCAGACACCCCGGAGGGCCTTTCTAAATTAAGCCCCATGAATCGAGAATGCAACCTGCATGTTATCTATTGTGTTGCGATGTTCTATATGCATCACGCCGGCAGGGAGCATCATCAACAGGGGAAACATACCGTCGACTCAAACTTCATTGCCATCTCTATATTTGCGGTAATGTTTAAACTAGTGATGCGAGTGATGCCTGACAGTGGGAGACCTCTGCAGTGTGGAACCTGGGTCGCGGGGAGCTCAAAGTAGATGTACAGTACATGGAGTCATTTTGCTGTATTCAGACAGACGACATCCTCAACCCCTCTCCGCAGCAAGGCACTGCCGTGGCCAAATGCATGCAGGAGCACACTCATGGAAGATCGTTAAAGGTGCCCTGCCACACGTATTTCATTACTTTTCATTACTTTGTGGTAATGTCTGAAGTTCCACCATGGACTCTGTAACACTGCGTCATTGCTAGCAACAGACAGGGGGGGGGGTGTCCTGAACAAAACCGCTGAGTTTAAATAGTTTATCCAGCGTTTTTTTTTTGTTTTTTTTTTACACCCGCTTCTTTTGAAACTAATTTTGTCTTCTGGCTGTGGCAACACGGCGAGAATCAAAAACACACACCTTTGACTTCTGTGTGTGTGTGTGTGTGTGTGTGTGTGTGTGTGTGTTGTGTGTGTGTGTGTGTGTGTGTGTGTGTGTGTGTGTCGCGTTAGTTCACTGCAGCTTCCTGCTATGACGACCAGCCACGCTCACCTCACGCATGAGGCGGTACTAATCTGCAATGGAAAAAGGATGACGGGACATCGCGCCAAGTCGAGTCGAAGCGAGTCCGCATACCATTAATGGAAAAACGCCATAAATGTCAGAGGGCTGCAGGCACCACAAGCATTGGGGGGGGGGGGGGGGGCAGGGTGGTTATGGTGGCTTGCTCATGGTGGAGGTGATGGTGCCTAGCTCCTCCTGGGCACCTTACAGTATCCAGGAAGAACTAGGCACCACCACCACACTTTGGTCCATATGGGGACTTGAACCTGCAACCCTATGGTTCCCAACCAACTCCCTACAGACTGAGCTACTACCACCCCAACTGTTCCAGCTTCCTCATTTTAGCTGTTACAATTTGAATTGTATGTACTTTTTGAACTGTTATATTCTTCTGTTACAGTTTCATCCTTGTTTAAAGATGGATCTTTGACAGGGCAAGTTTAAAAGACATAACGGTACATATAAGAACAAAAAGCTATATATAAAAACTGTGTAAAAGGATTGACCGTACAAACATGTGCAAAATGCAAAAACAGTGCAAGAAGAAGTCTGAATGTAGCGGTTTGATGATGTCAACGTATGCCTGTTAAGTGTGGTGATGGCAGTGGGGATGGAGGGTTTTTATATACGTTTTTTCCCGTTTTGGTACTGTTGACCTGATGGCAGTAACTGAAAGGATTGATGGAGGGGGGTGGGTGGGATCCTATGCAGTTATAGTGGCTTTCCTGAGTACTTGACCGAATGTTGAGTTACTGTAAAGTTTTTTTTAAGTGATACATAAATGAAAATATTATTATTGACAACACCTGTCTCCAAGACTCCAAACTTTAGGAGCAGAAGAATATCACAGTAATAGCCAACGGATTCAAAAAAGTCAGTAATGACCCTAAGGCGCTATTTGGCCCTCACATCAGCGTGGCGTTATTATGACCGTGGGATGAGGTGGGGGGGTGCCACTCACCGTAGTGTGGGATGATGGCCCAGGCCATGGCTGAGGCGTAAATTCCTCCGATCATCCAGAACATGCACAGCCAGCTCAGATGCTCTCCTCTCTTCTCCCGAGCCAACACCTCCGCAAAGTACGAGAACACAATCGGTACTGCTCCACCAATCCTGCAAATATGGTGCGCTGTGATTAGTTATGTGTGCTTCAGGCGCCAACAGTTACTGTAATTATATTACAGCACTGTGTGTGAATCATTTAAGTTTGTGGTTCTTCATTTGTCACTTTGGAAAAATGAGCAAGTGAAACTAATCATCACAACGCATCATCAGACAACGTATGACTACGCAGTTAGCCTTTCAACATCTTAGATTTAAACTCTTTTTGCTAATTAAGAAAAAGAGCATTTTGACAGCCAGCTTGTCTCTGCTTTCAACTTCTTGTTATTTTTGTTGAGAATAAGAATGGCACGGTGTGTAAAGTCATATCCTCAGAAGAAGTCAAATCACATCCCAAGAATGACTCCTAAATGAAACAAAGTATTTTGGTTTATTTTGAAATCCTATCAGGTAGCAGCTATAGTGTCCACTTCAGCTTGAAGGCATATTTCTGATATTTGAAAGTGTGGCTATAAAGAGAGCAGAAGTCCCGCCCTTTCCATATACTCTCCATGAAAAACTTTCTTCAAGAAAAACAATGAACGGTGGTCAGTGGCAAAAGACTAATCTACTTTCTGGTCCTGATCGACTTGTGCCTTGGATTACACGTTTTCTTAAATAAAAAATTTATCAAAAGAACATCAAGAATGTCAAGAAGCACTACAAGTCTAAGTCTGACGTCAACACATTTTCCCTCCACTCCCTTTGAGTGGCTGCAGCTCTCGACATGACCCGATTTATTATGGTTTTCCCCTCTTTTGATGCTTCTGCCTTTGTCTTGGAGGGAGACGGTAAAGCGCTCATTTTTAAGACCAACGCAGTTTTTAATTTTCCATCCAGTGCCCACGTTGTTTGAATAGCATATGCACCATTCATTCTTATTTTAACAACAAATTTAAAAAAATGCGCCTTGGCTCATGCACAGCCCGCGCACACTAAGATTGTTACACACACACACACACACACACACACACACACACACACACACGCGGAAGTGCAGCGGCACACAAACATGCAAAAGATTACAAAAAAACATATGATCCACCATCATAATAGCAATGTGCCAAAGTACAAACGCGCCTGGCTTTTAAAGGAAATGGGAGAGGATGCTCTAATTGGTTTATTGCATGTTTCTCCCAAAACACTCCTATGAATTAATGAAGACACTAATTACAACTCTTTTGAGCCATGCGCCTGGCACGGACCCTTTTTTTCGCCGTCAAACTAACAAAAGTGGATTTGGACACGCCCTAAACCAACCTGTGCCAGACGCTTCACTCTGTGCGTTTAGGTCGTTAAAACAGGGCCCTATGAGTCTAGTTGTAGTCACTGTGCGTCTTTTTGTGCTGGATTTACATCTAGTTATTGGCGTTGTGCACTAATGCGTCAAAGCTTTGATCGTTGCCATGGTAATCACATCCTTGCATTTGCATCCTCTTATTTTTATAGTAGACGTTTTACTTTTCTATGTGGTCGTCTTGTGGCTCTGTAGTCATTTTGTGTAGTTGTAGTTTTTTTTTTAATTTGTAAGCAGCTCAGGGTCAGGGCCCCGAACCCCCCCGGCCTGTTCAGTAATCATCCAGGATCATAAGAATGCCTTGTCTGACTTTAAGTTAAATTTTGGTCTTATTAATTAAAAACCTCATATTATGCTTATTTTCAGGTTCATAAGTATATGTAGAGGATGGAACAAAATAGGTTTACATGGTTTCATTTTCAAAAAACACTATATTGTTGTTGTACTGCACTATGTGCGTTGAGTTCTGTGTTTTAACTACAGAGGGAGGCATCACACTCAGGAGTCGCACATGCGTACCTAAGTAAGGACTACTAGCCAGTCAGAAGCAGAGTAACACGGGCCCTGACAAGCAAGCTAGTGTGATCCAAAACAAACTCGCTTGAGCCGGTAACCATGGCTACGGCTCAGCTGTATATGTTCTAACCTTCTGATCCCAAAATACAGGCGGAACAACCCAAGGGTTCATCCGTGAAGAGAACACCTTTGCAAAATGCCAGACGCCATCGAATGTGAACATTTGCCCACTCAAGTCAGTTACGATGATGAAATGCAGTGAGGTAGAGAGAGAGAGAGAGAGAGAGAGAGAGAGAGAGAGAGAGAGATGAACCCTAACCATGACACTGGATACATTTTAGAGTGCCCTTCTATTGTGGCACACTTGTGCACTAATCCTGCTGTCTAATCAGCATCTTGCTATGCCACACGTGTGAGGTGGATGGATTATCACGGCAAAGGAGAAGTGCTCATTAACAGATTTGTGTTCAGTGTACGTACACAAAAAAGGTACATAGCACAATATGAACAGCTGACTTCTTACCCACAGTGTCAGGTCCAACTCTGGTCAATAACCCAGTAACACTGTCTCTACAGCACCGGTTTACTGGTTCCACTTATTATCCCACTTATTTAGTATTATTCATCATTCCCATTGTCACATCTCACTTATCATTTTTTATTTATTCATCATTCTCATTTCCTATTTCAGAACTGTTCATATGTTAATACTGTTCATACTGTTCATACTGTGATATAAAAACATAATACTATTTATCCCAATATCATTGCACTATGCTCCACATTTAAATAATTTTATTGATCTCTTCATTGCACTCATACCTCTATATTGTTTCTGTTTAGAGTATGTATATATTGGGTATATATCAGTGTGTATATTTTTGTTTTGGTTGTTTTGTATGTGTAAGCACAGTGTGAGTAACGATGCTCCAAAGAAAAAATCCTCGTATGTGTCCTCATACCTGGCGAATGAAGCTGATTCTGATTCTGATTCTGGAAAAAGCCAAAATGCAATATATGAGCACTTTAACGTAATCTGAGGTTGATTATAGACCATTGGTCCAACTAAAGTGTAATGGCTCAATCGATGTCCAATAAATAAGTTTGTTTCATATTATTTGGCTTGCTCAGTAAATTGACACTTGATACGGAGGTGACTTTTATAAGTCCTATATGACGCGTGCCGTCAGATCACTGTGATGGGAGGGCGTGTCCTTTATCAGAGCAGACCACCCCAACGCTGAAACGCACAGATGTTAATTTACTGTACTCGGCCCGTTTCTCCAAACGCTTTAGTTTTGCTTTGTTCCACACACAAACACAAAACACACTCAGGGGATGAAGATGGGCCGGTGCCAGGCTGCGAGAACAACCTCTTGTCAAGTGCTTTGACTTTGGAGGAACGGAGAGATCAGGCAGGAGAGGGAGAAGCCCTCAGAGAGGTTTTGAGTCTCTGGCACACACATTGAGGACTTCTAAAAGTGGGGGGAAATATTCAAGAGAATAGAACTCACCCAAAGCCAGACACCATGCGGCAGACGAGGAACATGCTGTAGCCTTGGACAAAGGAGGAGAGGAAGGCGAAGAAGCCATTGACAGACATGGAAATAAGCAGGCACTGTTTACGGCCCAGCTTGTCTGACAGGCCGCCCCAAAAGAAGGCCCCAAACATCATCCCCAGATACACAATGCTACCTGGAAACAGGGAGAGACAGAGTGGAACTGTTAGTGAATAAAACACATATTATACTTTAGAGGAGGGGAGACAGTTTGCACGCGCACATTCCCCTGACACACATCGTGTAGCATTTAACGTAAAACAAATGTCAGACAAAGAATGATTTTTTTGCGGCAAGTACATATAGCAATATTTTAGATTAGCGGGACATTTGACAGTTTGCAGTGCTCTCTGGTGGACAAATGATCTGATATTGGTCATAATGAAAATTAAGACCAATAGGATTTATCTTTGATTAGCTACAATCGATGTGCTAGGCCGATAAATTGGTCTGGATCTACCGTATTAACTGTATGTACTTACTTACTGTATATAAACAAGTAGTTGAAAGAAAAGATGCTACAACGCTGCAAAGAGATGAAGGGACCTGTCGAGTTAGATGATAGTAATCAGTGGGTATGTCTCCACAAGCTACGGTAAGTTTTAGCTTTAACTTTCCTCTCATCATCAAACGGTTGTTTCAGTGCTGATGCTGAGGGTCGTTGTTGAAGTGCCAGTTTTCCGCTAAACATTGACATTTCTACACAATAAAGCTAATGTAGCATAGCTGTAGCAATTTAAGCCAGTATATAAAAAGCTACATGTCCATTACACATTAATGAAAGGCACGTTAGATTGGTCTGACACCTGGTGACATTAGTGGTCCAGAAGAGCATTAGACACACACATGCACATACACACAAACACACACACACATACATATAGCGTATAGAGTGGTACACACATACGCACACAGCTGCTAAACATCAGCTTAAGCATTAGGGGCATCCGTCCCACTATAGATATTAGAAAGAGATACTAGAAATTGGTTATTTCCCAGCCATCGACAATACACAGAGGTCACATGAAATGCATCAATAGCAGATCTGGAATCAATTTGTTGAGCTCAACAACACTGTAGATCTACTCTATACTCTTGGTTTTTCTGGCCTGAAGGTAGAGTTTTCCATTTTCTAACAGCAAGCATTGCGGAACCACATTTTATGATCCAACCACAGTGTAAAAGGATCCAGTTACAACAGCTGCTCGATACGCACAAGCAATAACATGCTTCATTTTGCATGGGAGCTGGGTTTGCATTTCATTTATCTATTGACTGGTATCTCATATGTTAATTCAATATGTTTTTAGTAGCCGCTGTCTATAAAACTAGCATTGCTCACATTATAATGAAGATTTGACTCCCTGAAAGTGACTGTAGGGGAAAAAGAGCAGTAGTTGAACTGGAAGCCAGGCATCCATTTCTTCCCGCTGTTTTTTTCCCGCAAGAAGTCAGGGTTCTTTTCTTTTCCTGTTCCCGGCAATGTGCGGCATAAAGGACGGGCTGGTGGAGAAGGGTAGGAGTTGTCAGGCCAGTAAAAAAAAAAAAATCCATTTTACTCTCTACGTGCTAATAAAAATGCTAATGCGTTTGGAGGAGGAGATGCGATAGCTTGACGAGGCAGCACCAGAACGAACGCAGACAGAGGAAAGGGAGCCTTTTCTTTTTTTCATCCTGGGTGTTTGTGGTGATGGGACAGATACGCTGAGAGTAGGTCTTATCAAGCTGCGCAGACACGATGCTGAGAGCTAGTGATTTATTACAGGTGACAACCACTGGATCTATCTATGCACAGCTGCTGCAGAGGAGGCTCTCCTATAGGCGGCAGGATGTACAGAGCAAGCTACGCTAGCGCTAGCTTAGAAATATCAAAGTGAATATCAAAGCGGCCGCATTCTGCACAAGCTGGTGACATCTTTTGATTGGTGTAGAGACACACAAACAAGGCATCTGAACGCATGTACTGGAGAAGTTGTTATCTGCTAAAACCTGCTCATTTGTTTTATGGCTCCCCTAATGCTGGGTCTGCATGTGTGATAAAGGGGGAGGGTGATGGGGCATCTGAGACGCATTGGGAACCTTTCTGTGGTTGGAGTTCAAACTCAGGTCAGCTCGTAAAGCCGCCACAGGCCTCTAGATTGCAGGGCTATTATGTAAATGAGAGAGGGTCAGTTAAAGTAGTTGAGCACAGGGACAATAGCTGTGTTTAACTGGCTGACCCGGCGCAGGTAACACCTTAAAAACTGAATATCTTATGCCCCATCACCGGAGCTAAAAACACAGGGTTTGACCCCAGCATCTTTATTTAAAAGCTCCCACAGAGGGATGTCCCTCGCGCCGTGTCTCCCTCAGTGTCTACACAGGATGTGCTCAGTCACGGTACTTTGTTGTCACCCACGTTTTAAAAGCTCTTAGGGCCCAACACATAATCACTGCATTTATGTGAGTAAGACAAAAGAAAATAGACTTTATTAAGCCTCAAAAGATGCTGAGAGTCTTTGCAATGCGCGTACAGTGAAGTGGAAAGTGAGTCAGGAGAAGTCAGGGAACCAACAACGTTATAAGGATATATCCTCTAGGAGACATGAATATCTTTAACAAATGTTGTGTCATTCCGTCTGGTATTTTTTCTTGAGATATTTCACAGGATAAGTGAAAACTTTGCTCTACTCTGCTCGGGGCATTAGAGTAGACAACTCAGAGGGTCAAAGTTAGTAGGGTACATCTTCAGGAGACCATGAGTGTCTGCACAAAATGTCTGCATTGCACTTGTAGTGGAGACATTGGTCCGGTATCTGGCATGCTGGATGTTAAATTTGGTTAGGCTTTAGGCTCTCTGCTGCAGACTATTTTTTCAGTAAAAAGTAGTTGAAAAGAAAGCTGTTATATGTACTCTAGGTAACAAACATGAATATAGCGGCAAACTATACAACAATATTTTCTATGTGAAGAGTGGAGTAATAATGTCCTGAGCAGAGAATGAAGTCACACTACTGTTCTTTGTTTAGCCAGCCCGCGCGTGTACACGTTGCTGCATGCGTCCGAGAAAAAAACATCGTATTTGACGTATTGGGGAATGGATGGTGAGAGCCGTGTGCAGGCAATCCCAGACCTCTGTTTCTTTTTGTACTACAAGTACAGCTCCATTTAAATGCTTTATGTGAGCATCACAAATTAAATTCCATACACAGCCATCGAATCAGAATTGCTGCAGAAATCTCTGGGCAATTAAAACCACAACCATCTGTATATACTGTACATACTCAAGGTTAGTATGAAAATAGGATTTTTTTTTCTTTAAACACATGTAGTAAAAACACCGTCATCCTTAAGAATTCTCAGTAAAGTTGAAGTGAGCCGATCTGGACCGCAGGGCTAATCTTTTTCTATTTAAGCAGGAGCTTGCAGCAGACGGTGTCTCTGCTCTTTTTAACAGTACACGGTGCAGCTTCCCACTGCATCCACAAGGATTACTTCAGCTAACTCTCAAGTTGTCTCCAGCACGCATGCAGCTGTAGTAATTAGCTCTTATGTGCAAGTGTAATTCTCCCTTGACGCCTCTCGGCTCTGTTTTTGTTTTTTTCTTTTCTCCACACCGCCGTGCAGCGTCCAGGCATGGATGACAGGAGACAGACAGCAGTCGGGAAAATCGAGCGCTCATTTCCTCAGTGGGGTACATTTAGGATATTATGTAAAGAGCTTTGGGTTTTTAACAGATGAGGGGATTCCCAGAGGGCCGAGTGTGAGTGACAGGTTGGTTACAGCGGGGAATGAGAGCCGAAAAGGGGGAGGCAGTGGGGGAGGGAGAGTAGACCCCCGGGAGAACAACACATGCCTTGGGTTTTAATTACATCCAACACCTGCTGATTTGTTTTTGTAAAAGGTGGACTTCACTCAAAATACTTCTGTCTGAACAACTTATAACACCTGCCCCTGATCCACAGTCACACACGTTGGGACCACACAGAGCTCCAGCCACGATCAATGCAATCCACTATCAGAGGCAAAATGGTTTGTTGTCCACACCAATCAGATCAGGAGTTGTATTATTGGCCGCAGAATGAAGACTGGAAACAATCCCTCCTTTCTTGAGACCATTTAGAGACAAATTACACAGTTTTGGGGAATTCAATGAAGAGAATAGAAATCATCTTGTTTCACAGTAAACTGGAGGAGAGAGTGTTTTCTTTTTGTTTTAAATGTTATCAAATCGACAGTAGCTGACACAGCCAGAATTATTAAAACTCTTTAAAGTGGAAGGTGTTTTTAAAGCTTTAGTGCAGAACTTTTCTGTGACATTCAAGCCAAATGAGTTGCTTCAACGCTAGTTACGACTATCAGCTCCGCACAACTCTCTCTGTGTCTCTCAGTACGGCTATGTTCACAAGATTGTGTTGTATCGATTTTTGCGCATAGAAGCTCGAGTGAAGATAATTAACTCTTCTGAAGGGTCCATCATGTTTTTTTTTTTATCCTCCTCGGCTGTGTAGCAACTGCGTTGGGGTAGGGTGGGGGTATGGTGCGCAATCACTGAAGGCTTGTATCATGTGGATGGGCCGACAATTTTGTTGTCATTACTTCCTCGTGGGGCAAACAGAATCTACACACTGTAGCTTTAAGAAGAAGAACAATGCAATCTTTTATCGTAATAAAAAAGTCTGTGTTCCTGTGTTACTACATTTGGGTCACCAAACAGGGATATGTAACAAAAGATGTCTCCTGGAATTCAGCTAAACTTTAATTTGTCTGAAAAAAGAACAAATAAATATTTTTTTTTTAAATTTGACTGAAAGAGACAATTGTATATTATTCCTGAGACTATTAATTGAACAGCATTTGGAATTGTCACACCTCTAACGTATTGAATGGAGTACTCTAACGGAATCGGTATCACTTTAAGGGGGCTGGTAACGTTGTTTTTTAAACTCAGCGCAGCACAAAACCCGCCCGAGTTGTAACATTCAAGTTGCTTTCATGGTGCATTAATGCAACATTTCCTTTCATGGTGCATTCATGCAACATTTCCATTTAAGCAATTTCTCAACTTCTCAACTCTTGTGTATATGATGTAATGCACACGTGTCAAACTGTGTCTTTTTTGGCACTTTCTTCAATGATGGCTAAAAACATTTTTGCTGACTTTTTTTTTTAATAACTTTATGTTGACCAAACTGAGTGAGAAGACTATATGAGACATGCAATAATACAGTAAAAGAGATTTAACTTTGTTGGGTTAAAGGTGCTCTAAGCGATGTCAGTCTGTCAGTTTTAGGCTACAACATTTGTTGTCATATACAGCAAATATCTCCTCACGATCCGTGAGCTGTCTGACCCCAGAACACTACAAACCCTACATGTCTGGCCCCTGATGGGATTCTCATTTTCCAGTGTGGCCCTTAGTGATATGGAGTTTGACACCCTGATGTAATGTGTTAGAGTGGTTCTTGTGTTTCAGTGAAGCAACCTGAGTCTGCCAAGCCCAGTTTAACACACTTGTCAGAAAAGCAATCAAAAAGTTATCATTATCAAAATGTACAGTGATGAGTTCCGTTACTTTGAAGTTTTTCAAATAGTTACATTACTTAAAGCGTTATAACAACTAATCTGTAACATATTAGATTTTAAAAGTGACCTTTCAAACGCTCATCATACTGACAGACGTTACAGGATTAACGCTGCTCCTTTTCAAGCCACAGACACTTTTTGCTACTCCACGCTACAAGAAACACAACAACTCAATCCCGTTTTACAGTAAATCCATAGCGAATTGTTCCTGTGCCCGGACACTGAATGAACATTGTAGATCCTCTGGAGGTGCTTTGTTGTGAAGAGAGACACACAGAGGTCAGGGAATGAAAATCAGTTGACCTCAGACTCCAACAGAGAATTTTTATCACAACTTCCCCAGTCATTTGTGTTTTGTGTTTGCACATGTAAAATGACGGAAACACACAAAGCAAGAAAAAAAAAAAAAAGATTGCTCCTTACTCCTCAAAGTCTTCCCTCTGTGCTACACCTGCAGCACAGCTTCATCCTTTCAAAACGCTAACTGTGGTGCAGGAAAACACCAGCAGACAAATTAAAAGCTATACGTGGGGGAAGGTATAAGAGATGGGAGGGCATTGATAGGAAGTGCATGAAAGCAGTGCTCTCCCTCTCTTTCTCTGGGGAGGTACGTGAGCCAGTCTACCATGGCTAAACTGCAGTGAAGCACAATGCTGCAGAGATCAACTCCAGCCCCTATCTTCAGATCGCAGGCACGGCTAGGAGACGGAGAGAGTGTAAGAGAGGGATTACAGCAGGAGGGTGACAGACGAGAGCAGGGGGAGAGTAAAACCTGGAACATCCCACATCTGGAGAGCATCACACCTTTTGTATGATATCAAAAGGGAAAGCCATTTTCAGCAAAAGGCAACATATTTGGAGTAGATTATAGGAAGAAATGCTACCGATGCATGCTAATGAAGGAATGAATGGTTTATTTGGGAGGGGGGGACATGGAGAAAAATGATGTCTGGTAAAAATATAAATGTTGCAGCATTTTAGTTCCTTGTATAAAAGGTTGAGTAGGGAACCCTGGGAGATATTTGTCCTTGTTATTTTGTTTCATTTGTGACACTTTATTTTAAAGAAATCCTAAATTAACCAGTGAATCGTGGTAGTAATCGGCAATATGCTGCTGAAAAAACGGTGATTAGCTACCAAAAAAAATAGTAACACTGGATTTAAATATTTTTTTAATATGGTCATTAAAAAGAAATAAGAAAAAACTACAAAGTCTAATACTGGTGATCATTAGAGATGTTCAGGGTGGCATTTGGAATATTAGATGAATCTATTAAAAACTGTTTTTTTGTGCCTATTATTAAAAGGTACATTTATATTTCCTGTTTGCTCTTTTTTTGTAAATGATGTCTGTTGCATTATTAAATATCCTCTTATACCACCCCCCCCCCCCCCCCCCCCCCCCCCCCCCCCCCCCCCTTCCCACACACTTTCAAAAACTCCCCGGCCGTCGTCCTGACGTAACACTCCACTCGCACACTGCTGAAAAACAACTTTCTGCCAAATCAATATCTATTTCTGTCTAAGTTGTTGATGCAACACACAGAAGAGCCATCAGTGCTGCTGCAGCTGGTTGTGTTCCTGTGCACATGTACTGCACTTCAATTATTTGCAGTAAGGAACCATTTAATGTGAATCCGTTCTAATCGTAATTTAAGTTTAATGCTCAAGCATTAGATCATACTGTGTAATTTGATCTGAAGATTGGGCTGTAACCAGATTTGCCTGTGCTGGATCATATCTGTATCATTTTCTCTATTTTATTATTTCTCCCATGATTCTTTTACCAGCCAGAGAGAAACAAAAAACACCAATCAATTTACTACTACATACTTTGAAATGTATTCCTCACAAGTAAATGTATCCACATCTTTTATTTATATGGTGTGTGTGTGTGTGTGTGTGTGTGTGTATGTGTGTGTGTGTGTGTGTGTGTGTGTGAGAGAGAGTAAGTTGGTAAAATGACTCATTCTTTCTCTGCTCTCCATCTTGTCTCCCACTGAGAGATGAGTCACAACAAGGGTGAAATCTGGGTGAATAATAAACTATTCTTCTCCAAAAAAAAAAAAAACGAGGTAGGCATTCTCTGTTACAATCATACTGTGAAAATACAAAAACAAATATGTCTTCTTTTGATCTTTCTATAGGAAAGATAATTGACTACTGCTTTGATATAACATGAAGCCTGGACACAAAAATAGATACAGGAAACTCCCCGGTGCTGTGCAGACATACTTCTGATATTACTGAGACAAGTAATGGAGCCAAATCGCATACAGACACATTAGTGGCACAACTTTTCCCGAGTGTGGGAGCTCTACAGTATAACACACCTCCTACTCATACCCAAATACCTGGTGCCATGACAACTCACTGGCAAGCTCCTAAAGCAACGAGATTAGAGTTGCAAATGTCACCCACCACTACTCTCAATGCGCAGCCCTGCAAGCCATAAACAGCACACATCATTAGCAGGTTGCTAGCAGGAAAACTGATTTCATCAATGTTCAAATATTCCTACCATTCTTTAATTTCATGTAATTTACTTTCATCCGACTAGCAGAATCCATCTCCATGCCCGCAAAGTTGACTTTCAGCTGGCTTCTGGCAGGGCCAGATGAACTTCAGCTGGCTCACTATGCATCAAATTTAAGTTTTCTTTCTGTCACTCAGCAGTAACATCAACAGTCAGGCAGTCGACCGTGGCTGTTGTTGGATCCGCATCTAAATCTCACACAGTTCATTTACAGATTCAGCTTTAAGCTTTCACTCAGTAAATATCAATATGCATGCTGACCAGCTTCCCTCTTCCATCAATGTTTCCATTCATTCAATCACTGATTTCGATCACGTTGTGTTTGGTTGTCACTTTGAGTATTCTGTTACCCATTTAAGAGGCATCTTTCACTGTAAATGTGAGGCTTTCAGGTCAGATGCGCCTGAACACTCAACAACATTAAATATGTATGACTAAATAAGCAACAATCAGAGATTCTTAAGAGTTTTTATTCTGCTAATACGCTTCATCGGGAGTGGAAGGGTGTGGTTTGTTCAGAATGTATTGACACAACAAACAGCCCCACAGCTGTTCTAGTTAGCTTCATCTGCACGCTATTTTAAGACCAACGTAGCTGTTAATTTTCCATTCTGCGCCCACGTTGTTTAAACAGCAAATGCACCTGCACCCATCTTTGCGCCCATGGGCGTGCTCGTCTTACAGGGAGATTTGTTCAGGTGCATCCTTGGCGTATCTTGCAGCAGCAGATAGTGATCGTGCCATTGACCAACAAAAACCTGGTCCAAAGTCAGTAACGCAGCATTTCATTGTTATTTTAACGGTGCATTTTTGCCTAGGCTTATGCACAGTGTGTGCACACTATGCTTGTTAAAAAATAAAAATACTAAGATGCAAGTCCACCCTAATAACAGCAATGCACCAAGGTACAAACACACCTGGCTTTTAAAGGGAATGGGAGATGACACTTTGTTTGGTTTATTGCATATTACGTCCAAAAACACACCGATGAATAATGAAGACACTAAGTACAACTCTTTTGAGCCATGCGCCTGGCACGGACCCTTTCATCCACCTTCAAACTAGTTAAAAGTGGATTTGGACACGCTCAGATTGTTAAAATAGGGCCCTATGTGTAAATTAGCTTAATATGCTAAACTAAGGTGGTGAACCCTAACCTGCTTAACATCACAATGTTGTTATTGTGAGCATTTTAGCATGCAGATTTATCTTGAAGCATCATGCATTGTCTCACAAATTCCACCCAATGTCCCTCATTCGGCCCGAATGTCCGTTACCTTCCGCTTTCTTTGTGTTGGCGTTCTAAACTCCGATAGATTTCTGAGGACTATGGTTAACTGCTCCTCAGATCTCTGCAGGGTAAATCCCGACAGCTAGCTAGACTATCTGTCCAATCAGATTTCTGTTGCTTGACAAACAACTTTTAAACTAACACGGCCCACCAAAAGAAGTTCCTTGCAGAGGCTATTTTGCAGAACCACCGTTGCTCCATCCGCTGCTTAGCACCAATAAACCAAAGCTCATTTTTCTGCCATCCCAGACGGCTGTTTGTACTAGCCAGATCCTCCTCTGCAGTGCTGTGGAGGAGGGTCTAGCAATGCAAAACACTACAAGTATACTTCTACATCACTGCAACTAGTGAAGCTTCGTGAACCAGTGTCTTTATTTTCTGATCCCACTAGATGGCGCTCTCTGTTCAACAAAGGGTTGAGAATACACTGAATTGCAATGCTTTAGGCCTTTCTCTTAAAACCAAGAGCGCCATCTTGTGGCCTCAGAAAACAAAGACACTGGTTCACAAGGCTTCATTTGGCCATCACTAGTTGCAGTGATGTAGAAGTATACTCCAGGGTGTGCCAGTGCACCATGACATCACTGTTCCATGGGTTTAAAGTGTCACTACTTGTAGTGTTTTGCATTGCCAGACCTTCCTCCACAGCACTGCAGAGGAGGATCTAGCTAGCTTCATTTGACCATCACTAACTGCAGCCTAGATAGAGAAAAATCAAGATTTTCAAAAGGTGTTAAATTGCTCTTTGGGCTGCAATTTCCTGTCTGATGGCTGAAGGGGTCACTACCAACAGGTGAGACATGTACTGTATCTTTGTACAAATTTAAACAACTCAGAAAAGGGTGAAATGCACATGCTCACCAAGCCACCCGGCACCAGAGTTGGGGACACACATGTCTGTCTCGGCGCTGGGTAGGACGAAGCCCACTACGAACACCTCCACGCCGTCTGACATGAGCGCCAGCCCGAGTACGAAGAACAGCTGCCACTGGAATCTCCCGTGGCCACACTCTTGCATGATCAGCTCGTACTGCTGGGCGAGCTCCTCCTCGTCGGCCAGTCTCTCGTTTTCCAGCTCCTTGCGGCTCTTTAGGCTGTCAGAAACCGGCTGGCCCAGAGCCACCTGCCCGTCCCGCTGCTTCCCATCGCTGTGGGCAGGCACGCCTTGGTACTCTCCCTCGTAGATCTCGTCTTCGTCGTCGTGGCCCTCCGTGGCGTCGCTGGAGGCCCCGTCCTCGTCGTTGCCTGCGTTGTCGGCGTAGTGACCGTCTTGCTGATCGTAAGTATTGTAGTTGTTGTCTTCTTCGTCCTCGTTCTGGAAGCGGTTATAGCTGCGACGAGTGGAGTATTCATCTGATGCACGATCAACAGCTTTGCTTAAATTTTTGGAAGTTTGCCTCTTGGCTTCTTTAGCAATGTCCTTGGCACCTTTAGCCAAGGAAGTCCTGCCGTTTTGCGTTTCATCCATAATGGCACAAAGAAATTTGGCACTAAAAGTATTTTAGTTCAAATCTATTTAGCCTGAGATTTAGTCCACCAGATGCTACAAATGTAAGGTGACTATTCTTTCTTTTCTTTTATTCCCAGACAGAGCAGAATTTAAGGCAGTTTATTAGTGCTGAAAAAGCCAGTTAGCTGCCAAGAGACTAATGATTAAGTGATGATGTCTAATTCCTTCGAATGGGAGAAGCCAGACACTGCTGAAATGGAGAAAGTTGATCTCAAATTGGAAAGATCCTTGGCCCTGTCAGAGTTCAGCAGAAGAGACCACCAGTCTGTGGGGACAGAAAGAGAAAAGCAAGTTTAGCATGATTAAAAGCTGTCTGTAACAAATACTTGACTGCAGTATTTCTTCAAAAGAACTTCAAAAGAGCATTTTACACAGAGACAGCCAAACTGAAGCTGATGCAAAGTGCAGTCTACACACAAAGCAAAAATACATTAAGAAGAGAATTCGGAATTAGAAGGATTCATTGGTGTATAATGTTATTTTAATTGCATTGTGAAAAGAAAAGTTTGTTTCCTATGAGAACCACAACTGTTTGCATCATATCCAACAAAAGGTAACTTCACGATTTCTGCTCCGTTTTGATGCAAACCAATCGTCAAAAACAAGTGCAGATGAAATATTACAGACAGCTGAATGAATGGCCAACAAAAGCAGTGTGTCTGTGGCTCATGCCTCACTCATACAGAACGTTCACAGTCAAACAAGTTGTGAGCGCAGGAAGCTCGCAGCATCAGCGACCCTCACGGTCTGACCAAAGGCTTGTGATCCTGGTCCTTAATTCACAAACCCTTTTTACAATCAGACCCCATTCTGAACAAGATTCCCACAAACCTGAAATACAAAAGTCCACCACAGTATTTTAACGTGTTTCTTTTTAAACTTTCAATTAGAGATCAAAAATTCTAAAAGTAAGAGAGTGGGAAATGTAGCTGAGCGTGAATTCTCATAAGATTTCAATAACTTTATCACTTATCTCCCACACTGATCAGCTGTTTTGTGGCGCTACTTTCAGTTCAACCAATCAGAATCGGCCATGGGACATCCCTGTTCCTCTCCTCGGCGGCTGTTAGTTGTCATTTAAGGAAGAGCGCGGCCCTCCTCCTCCTCTTCTTCTTCTTCTTCCAGTCATCTTCGTTCAAGGCACCCTGGGTTTTCTTCTGGCTGTCCGATCCACCGGTTCCTTTGTTCCCGTCTTCATGCTCCTTCACCTCACCACCAGTGTCCAGACTCCATCGGGGGATATGTCTGCAGTTCCCTAAGCCTTAAAAACATATTTTATACGATGGAGTCTAAACTCTATAGACTTTGTACATTTCATATTGTTCACGTTTTGCATATCTTCAACAAAGTCTCTCCTAATTGAAATATGCTTATTGGCAACTTGCAAAGAGTCAGATAAGAGAATTCCTACTCTCATGTGTGTGCTGCTTTAATCAATATTTGTATACAACCAGTGGTTCACAAAACTCTTTGTGAAAGGGGTCGCTCGTAATGACTCTGCAATTCCCGTCAGCTCCGATGCAGCTCCGGAGCAACACAGAGAGGTTTGTATTCGATGTGGTATGATACCAGGATTTGTTTTTTTATTCAATGCACATTTGGGTTGAGTCCAAGAACCGAATTAAGTTGATTTAGATAAAAATCATTCACATCCGGCATCTTTTATTCATTTGTATTAAGCATTCAGAAAATGTTACATTCTTGGAAATGTGGCTTTTGAGATCATGTGTTCTGTCAGAGCTTATTAATGTCTGTGTTTCTAAGCTGGGACTACATGTCGGCCTGTGTGACTGACTCCCCTCAGGGCTCCCTCCACTGTGGCACGGCCTCTCAGAGGACCTGTCAACACATCAGGACGGAAACGTCTGTCTGCCACACTGCAGCCACCAGGCCAAACGACTGCTGCAGGAGAAACACTAGCAAGCTTTGGACGCTCACATTACACTCCAAAGCCCTCCAGCAACACTGTTGTTGACTGGGCAATTACAGAGTACAGACAGATACACTGCACATGCAACAGAGATGTGAAGTAGCATTTTCATGGCCATTTGACTTGAAAACACTGATCTAATACACTCTACATCTTCTGTTATTTAAGGGATAGTTTGGATATGTGATGAAGAAGGCGACGACATTCATCCTTTAAGGGGAAATTAACTGTTGCATTCTCTGTTGGAACAGTTGCGGTTACACACACATGGCCCGAAATACACACACATGCACAAACAGGACCTATACAAGCCCAAATGGAGAGATGTCAGAGAGAGGGGGACTACACATGGATGAGCACCCCGAGCAGTTGGGGGTTTGGTGTCTTGCTCAAGGGCACTTTGGCAGTGCATCTCTCCACATACCTGTCCACACTCCTCACTTTAACCGGCCATGGTCGGTGTAAAAATGGATACCACACTTCAGCTTCATCAACTTTGTCATCAAAGTTGTCTTTTCGAATCTCTCAGCCGTCTCCTGAACACAATTTGTAAATGTACTTTTTATGTAACTTTGTTTGAGAGCATAGCTTTAAAACCATGTTCATATTTGAGGTCTTGTACTGTGTGAATGATGCATAAAAGCCAACCCGTCCTCACTCATAAGGCACAAAATACGGACGTTTGGTCAGTGGGCCTTTGTTGTTGTTATATGATGGTAAACACATTGTTTATATGTTATATGACATTTACTGTCATATAACACGCGCTTGGTCGGGTCATATAGGGCGCGCTTAGTCAGGTGTTTTAAGGGGGAAGGTTGGTCGGGTTGGTGGATGGGTCAAACAGAGGACTTTCACCCAGGAAAGCGGGGTTCGTGTCCTGTGTGTGTCCTTAACCGTCCCGTTATTATTGCCACGTGTCACGGAACCGTAAGCCCACAACCAAGCGCGTGTTATGTGACGGTATGGGCAATGTGAGGGGGAGGATGTGCAGTGGGTACTCTTCCTTGTGTGTGTGTGTGTGTGTGTGTGTGTGTGTGTGTGTGTGTGTGGGTGTGTGTACAGGGGGGGGGGGGGGGGAGTGTTGCTGCATGGGCTATTGAATGTGTACTGTAGTTGATCGCATTGTGTATGAGACTATTGTTTCTTGTGTGTTTATGTGCGATGTGTTGCCATTTTTTTGCTCTTGACTGCCCAAGACAAATCATGTCTAATCTTAAACAGAAATTATATAATCTGTGAAATGATTTATTTACAGATGGCTGACGTGTTCAACCCTGTTATTCTGGTGTCAGTTATGCATGGAGGAAATATCTCTACATCAGTATTCTTGTAGCATTCAATAGCAGAGTGTCTCAATGTCAATCCTGGTAAGATGATACAATGCAGCCATATATGATTGTGTCCATCATTAAATAGAAAGAAAAAGATCTTTTAGGCTTAACATGCTGCTGTCTTTGTACCTGCAGTCCCTGCAGTGGAAAGCGTACACTGAGGTGGTGCGACTGGGTTAAGTGCCCAAACAGACCGTGGCAGGTTGATGTATGGTGTTTCTGCTCACCTTTGCTCGGCGGGATTAGATAAAACATCAGGCGGGGTCTGTCATTTGAACAAAAGCGACGGGGCTCCACAACGACGTAAAGCAGCCCGAGAGATTTTGGTGCAATGCAGCAGTGAAATAAAGTAGGAAATGGGTTACTAACTAACTTTGTGCACAGCCAGATGATGAGACACTAATTCCCCCTGGCCATGGATGCGTCTAAACCCAAGGGCAACGAGAAAAATCTTCCCGTCCTATGGCTTCAGGACAATACGGAAAAAGATTCTGCCGCTGTCAGAATTTACACTGCATCAACTCCCACATCGTTTAGTTTAAGCATGGAGGCAAAAGGCAGGATGGAAGTAAAAAGAGTGTGTTTTGATGTTTATACCTAACCTGGTTTCATAACCTCTCAGCTTTCATGTTCTAATTTCCATATAAGCGTAGTAACGGGGTGTCAATGCTTAACAAATGGCAATTACAGGATTAGAAATCTTTTTCTACCTTTTGAAAACTTCCCCAAACTCATCCCAGCAACACGGCTCCTCCAGCTGAGTGCTTAACATTTGGGACTAAAGGTCGAACTCTGTGATAAACCTCATGATATGCTCGGAGAGTTTCTGCACCAAAGGGCCGAGGAGAAAATAGCCAATCAACTCGCTGCACTGCAACACTGAGAACACTTTTTATAATGGAGGGGTAATGAATAATGGTGCAACACAGGCAGCCAGGACTGTGTGTAATCCCTGGTCTCAATTCACCTCCTCCATGCTGATCGGTGGATTCCCATCTCTCCCCTCTCTATCTCATCTCCACTTTTTCTGTCTTTTTTCCTGCTCTCAGTCTCTCCATCCTTCCGTCTCTCATCCGAGCGCGCCAAGAATTCCAAAGTCATCTTCTTGATGGTAATGCAGAATATGAAAGCTACTCCTCTTCCCCGTTGACATTTCATTATTCATGATAAGCTAAGCATTCTCCTCTTTATGCAGATGGTCATTAATGCTGACATTTAGAAGTCTTTCCATGCACTTTGAGCTATAGATATAATTCTTTAAAGTCCAAATGTCCAGTCCTCTTTTGAAGCAACCTACAGCCTATTTGGCCATTTTACACAACGCAAACTGCTGATGTAAGAGCTCATCATGTTCATACAAGAAGCTACCACATTTAAACCAAACAATCTTGGCCTCCCCCGCCATGAACAGGCAAGCAAACATCATCTATGACCACTTTCATTTCATTTTTGATGGCTACTCTCCTCGCCATCTGCTGTGATGCTGTGATTGCGGTTATTATAACAGCACCTTTATGATGTGATTTTAGCAATCAGCTAAAAATCTCTGCGAGCTCTGAATCAGCAGTCCACGGAGAGAGGAGAAATGATTTCCTCGCAGTCGTGCTGTCATGGCCCGCTGACGCCATCCAGCTACGTTCATTAATCACTCACACACACACGTAGATGCACACACACACACACACACACACACTCACACACAGCAGGTTCATTCTCTGTGACACCGGGAGACGTACTCACACTGTGCAGGAGGAAATGGAGTTTTTTTTTTCTGCAGGACATTGTTGTATTCCCAAAAAACTCTCTGAAGAAACAGTGTTTTTAATGCATGGAATATTAACATGCAAGTTACAGAGAGAAGAGCCTGTATCTGCATTTTGGTCAAATACAAAGAAACAGAAAAAACAGAAGAGAATCAAGTTTGCAACACCTGCAGCAGATCAACTTCTTTTCTTAATTCCCTTGTTTTACAACTTCCCTGGTCTGTGAGAGCTACAAAGTACACACGTTTCTGTTATGCAGATAAGGTATGTGTACTGTAGCTCAGCAAATACCCATGTACATAATTCATGTATTACATCCTCTCACCAGTACCTGACAGCCCCTCGTATTGTTTTAACGCAGGGCCGTTTTCTGTCTAGACGTCCTACATAGAGAGCTGCAGCCACGTTGCCACCTTAATAATGCAAATGTTACATTTCATTACTCAGTAAAGCCCGATGACTTCACCAGCCAAACAATCCCCAATATGTGACCCATGCATCAGCTGACCTAGCCAATAGCAAATGAGGGGGGGTAGATTGAAATAATAAACACACACACACACACACACTACATTATACAGCAACATCAAACTGATACATTCTGACATAATCATCTGTTTTTTATCTTTTATTTTTCTTCTATTCATGGCCCTTCATTCAATGTCTTCGATCAAACAAACATATGCTCCTATGATTTAATAAGCTGTGAAACCCACAATGAACAAGATCCCAACAAGGTGGGCGTTCAAAGGGTACAGACTGTCTAAAGACAATTTAATCACCAGACAAGAATGTTTTGAATTTCATTTTCATTGCTTGTGTATAATGATAGCTGCTGGAGTTCAGCCAGCTGCTGTGGGGGTGCCTGTGTGTCTGTCTGTCAAAGCTTTTTCTTAGATATTCACTTTACTAAAACAAATACAGCGGCATTTTTGGGCCAGAATTAAAAGGGATAGTTACATATTTGAGGAAATATACTTATTTGCTTTCTTGTCAATAAGTGAAGTGAGAAGACCATTCTCTATGTACAGTAAATATGAAACTGCAGTCAGCAGCTGTTAGCTTAGCATAAAGACTGTAAACAGGGAGAAAAAACTATTTTAGCAAAAATCTATCTAACAAGCTACCAGCTCTTCTTCGGGTGTGTTCAGAACGAAAGCAAAGCAAACCTTCATCCTAAATCAGGGGTCTTCAACTTTTTTTAAACCAAGGACCCCTTAACTGAAAGAGAGACGGATCAGGGACCCCTTACTACATATATTGCGTAAATGAAGTTGCATATTAAACTGGGCCTACAATAATGTGTACAGCTGCCTAAAGCCTTTATGCATAGCTTTGTAGTGCAAAGAATACTAAGCCACCTCCTCTAGACAGTGGGATGGATCTCTTTTTCTCTCTCTTTTTCTCTCTCTCTCTCCCATCCACCTCCTCTAGACAGAGGGATGGATCTCTATGCCTCTCTCTTTTCCCCCTCCCCCACCCCCGTTTTTTCCTTAAATTTGAGGTTTGGTCGAAAGGTCTCTTTCACCACCTCCTGGTAGCGGAGGTATGGGTTGTTTCCACTCCGAAGGTTATCCCTTTAGGGGATACCCTGAGGGTTAACGCTTTAGTGGTTGGAAATTGATTGACATGCGACGGCCCGTGCCTACCTTTAGTCTCCATTCAACTGCGTAGTTGTCGGACGCGATAATAATCAAATCCTTAGGATTAATGATATCTGTGGATGGCTACGTTAGGCCAGTAAGCCTATCATCAATGGTGATTTATATTTGCTATTTCCTATTTTAACAATCTAAGAGCACGGCGTGAAGCGCCTGGTGCAGGTGCATTTAGGCCGTGCCCAAATCCACTTTTGCTAGTTTAACTGCAGAACGAAGGGTCTGTGCACCGGGCGCATGGTTCAAAAGTGTTGTACTTTTTGTCTTGATTAATCATCAGTGTGTTTTGGGAGCAACATGCAATAAACCAATCAGAGTGTCATCTCCCATTCCCTTTAAAAGCCGGGCGCGTTTGTACCTCGCCGCATTGCTAATATGATGGTGGATTTGCACCGTAATATTTTGATTTTGAATCTTTTGCATGTGTGTGTGCTGCTGTGCTTCCCGGTGTGTGTGTGTGTGTAACAAGCATAGTGTTGTATATTAGCCTAGGCGCCTGAACACACCTCCCTGTAAGACGAGCACGCCCATGGGCGCAAAGACGAGCGCAGGTGCATTTGCTATTTAAATGACGTCGGTGCGGGACGGGAAATTAACTACTGCGTCGGTACATTTGGCACCTTTGAATTGCATGACAATGTTCTTCCCTCTCCTCTTTCCAGGCTACTGATTGGCTGACAGATTGCATCCCGGCTTTCTGCCTTGGCCCTCATCATGACATGACCTGTGGTGCAGACCCCTGCAAGCCAAACCTCCTTTTGTGTTTAGATGAAGCTGCGATAACAACCAATTATAACTGTTGAATTGATGCCTGCATTGTTGCTGTGCAACAGCAAACACTGAGGCCTACAGGAGGCAAACATTCATTTACTGACTCGGGTGTTTGACAAATATCTATTCAAACTAAACCTTTATCCAGTCAGTAAAACTGCCCCAAGCAAACACCTGGTTAGATTTCTACATGTTTGTTCTAATCTAACTTCCCATTTAGCCTGCTGTCAGGGGCAGGGGCTAGAAGGTAAGGTGCTACCCCCCCACCCACAAAAAAAAAATGATTGCCTCCAATCCATTGGGCAAGAGTACAATGAACTGACACTAAAATCTGCCTGTTCTGCTGATTTTCCCAGCCCTGTCATATGACCAATAATGTTTCCATGACGATGTTTTCCATGATTTTATATGCTTTATTTGGTTCACCCCCCCCCCTGTGCCACCCCACTTTGAAAGAAATCCTGGAATCGCCCCTGTAGGCCGGAACAGCTTTATGCAAAACTCATCTGTCACTTTCCTCCTCTTTGTGCTAGAAGTGCAGCCGACACAGCGGCTCCAGCGGCTGAGCCCGGCCCACAGACCACAGCAGCCCACAGGAAGCAGCATCAATCACCGACGAGCCTTTTGACGCAAGTCGCGTCCCGTAATTAGATTTTTGGCTGCCCTGCTGCCTGGAAATCAATCCTCCCTCCCTGCGAGGCGGCGGCACAGTACGCTGTACGGTCAGAAGACTGTCCCCACACACTGCATCTCTCTCTTAGTGTCTCTCTCTCTCTCTCTCTCTCACTCTCTCCCTCCCTCCCTCCCTCTCGCCGCGGACGGGAAAGCTCGGGGGTTGCCTCCGCCGTGCCGTGCGTGTGTACCAATCTTTCCACGACCATTGAGCACGTCAGGATGGTAACACCCCCAGCACCATCACTACGACCACCTCACACACACACACACACACACACACACACACACACACAACACTAACCACTCTCTAAAGTCGCCAAAATGCAGGTTAAATTGTGCGCAAGATCCCTTTTTTGCTGCGTTCCATAAAACAAATTGAATAAGATCATATCAGGTGCGTGTTTTAGAACATCCTCGGAATGAAAACACAGGCTATTCTGATTTAATGTGATGCGATTTGTTTAAATAATGCTTTAGCTGGACAACTCTCAGAAAGTTCCCCAACTTTCCCGTCAATAATGCGCACGGGGGCTTTATTCAATAAATGTTGCCTATAGCCATTATTCAACAAGAGCATCTCCTCTTTCCATTTTGCATATTAAATGACACAAAAAAGGCGGATAAATATGCCATTTGCCCTCCACTACATATAACTGAGAGCAGCGGGAGATGAAGTTGTAGTTTGGCACGTTTTTAAAAGAAAAGAAATACTCACAGCCTGCAGAGGACCGGGTGCATCGTACCGACTCGTCCGTTGCCTGGTTCCCCCGTCCCTACACAGTCACGCAGACACAGATAGGAACATCGCGCCAGATTTCTTGGTTCTGTCTTCTCCAATGCAGCAGCGGTTTCTCTGCTGCAGTCCAAGGAAGACGAGAGGAGAGAGGCTGGGGGGGGGAGGCGGGGGGGGGGGGGGAGGAGCGGAGGAGGTAAATCATAAAAGGTTTTATTGCCGTAATAGGTAGCCTATGTGGAATTTGCCTTGGTGAAAGGCGCATACATAAACAAACATACACATTAAACATTAACATGAAATATGAATATGAAAACATTAATATCTGCATATATACACAAAATAAAAATAAATAAAAGAGGCTGAATGGGTTGAGTGCAGAATTTGCAAAGGAAATATATAGTATGTGCAATGGGCAGATATATTCAATGATGAAGGTTTACGCAAAGTGTGGTGACTGGATATGGGGGGGTGAGAGTCACTGTCAGTGGGGGTCCAGGGCCTCGTAAATGGGGCTTGCTGCAGAGGGAGGTTTTGGTCCTGATGGACCGCAGCCTTCTGCCTTCAAACCGCTAGTATCCATGGTGAGAGGCGGACTGGAATCAATAGAAGGCAGGCCCGTATCCCACGGACCACAATGAGTGTTTCCATATAATAGACTACAGTAGGCTCTGTGATGCTGGATGTTTAAACGGAGGAGGAGAACAGAGACGAGAAGGAGTCAGGACTGACATGTGGCTCCTCCTATAAAGCTAAGTCTAAGAAGTTTACTGAGGGACGACGGCCTGCTGCTGGATCTGCAACATCAACTTAAATCAATGGAGTAGCCTTGGCTACTACACTGCCACAAGTCCAATTTAATGAAACTAATCTGCTATCCATTTAATTAGCTAATAGATACATATATAATGAAGTTTTCATGGGTTATGTGATCAGTAGGCCTCAAATAGGGCTGCAAAAAACAAATGTTATTACCATTTTCGTCTATAAAATGCCTGACTGTAGAGAATGAGCATAGTTTAAAGAACACCACCATTAAAAAACACGGTCTCTGTAGACAGCCCAGGCTCCACAAACAAACTGCGCCAACCTGCACCCCCAAAACATGATCAGTATTCCAGCCAATAACCGACAAGAAGGAGTTGGTGGAGTCATGAGAGAGCACCTTTAATGTCAGTGGGGAGATACGTGTTTTCATCTCTGATCAACACAACACATGTGCATCTTCGGGTTATATCCCACTCTCCCAAAGAGGAAGAAGAGGTCGCAAAGAATTTACTATTGCTATTGTAAATAGTAAGTGTATGTTATTTATTGTACATAGATGTCTACCTTCTTTGTAAATGGCTCTGGGAGAAAAAATCCAATCAATTCAGTCATGCTTGAAGCTAATAAACAGAATGTTTGTCCCAACACTGTAAAGCAGTGGTTCTTAACCTTCTTTATCCATTACTCCCTTAACCGCCCCCCCCCCCCCCCCCCCCCCCCCCCCCCCCCCAACCACACACACACACACACACACACATACACATCTTAAAGCCTAAAAAACGTGTGGCATTGCTTAGAGCACCTTTAAAACAAATACCCCCCTGTGCGCCCGGATAGCTAACCTGGTAGAGCCCGTATGTAAAGGGGTTTACTTCTTGACACAGCGGCTGCGGGTTCAACTCCAACCTGCGGCCCTTTGCTGCATGTCATTAACCCCTCTCTCTCCCCTTTCATGTCTTCAAATGTCCAATAAATAAAAGGCCTAAAATGCCCCAAACAATTATCAACAGTGTTCCCCCTACAAGTAATCATTGATAAAACATCTTTTCAATCGAACACACTCGGAAGTGTTGCCTCTACAGCCTTACTTGGTTTGAAGTGACGTGTAAGGTTAGCTCATGGTGGCTAACGTTAGCAAACCCAAGATGTTTTAGTGTGACTGAATGTCTGCTGGTGCTAAAGCTACACTGGGTATTACAATGTCACAAATTAACATTTTAGTGGTTTTATCACCAAAGTTACCCAACATGTTTGTTACCTGATCAGCAGACATGTTGGTTGTTTCCTGCTCGTTGTCTCATCATGGCTGCAGTCAACGAGCTGGATAATGGACTCCAGAGAAAGCTGTTTTTATCACTTCCCTGTTTGATTCCATATTTGGCCTCCCCACTGCACATACTCGTACGACTTTCTCACAGTAAACATTTAAGAGAACAGGTGTTACTGACCACACTAGCGATGGCGCTGTTCTATTGTGGTGGGCCAGTGAGGGGGACAGTGAACCAACCTGCATGACACTAGGAACTTGAAATCATAGCAGCTAAATGGAACCCAGCCGTTATTATTCATTTCATGATTTACACCTGTGCTTTTCCTACTAATTTCAAAATGTCTTCTGTAAAAAAGGCCTGTTAGCGTCTCTGTCACTCCACTGATGTAAGTCGAGTGCAGATTTGAGTCGCAAATGCTTAGATTTAAACAGTTTACGGCATAACGTGTCATACTAAAATTTGTGAAATCCATGAAATAATAAACTTTTGTCATTACAAACAAAAACAGAAGATGAAAATTATTTCAAAAACGTTTTAGCTATATATCTATGATTGTTTAATTGCTAACGTTAGCTCAAAACACCTTTCAAGTGACAGCCTTTGTTGTGTTTGATTGCTAGCTTGTAGCTAAGCTAGCAGTCACTTCAAAAACGTAGCTATCTATGGTTGTTTGGTTGCTAACGTTAGCTCAAAATGCCATTCAGCTGACAGCCTTTGTTGTGTTTGATGCTAACTTGTAGCCAGCAATGAACAAACTTTGTTAAGTAGGTCCATTTTTATTCTGTATTGACATTACAGAAGTCTCTGGTTAGCATCTTGTAGGCTACTTGTCACAAAATGATGCATGCGTGACTCAAATCTGCACTTGACTTACAGCGGGGAGTGACAGTCTCTTTACCTTCACATTTAGATGAAGGGCGTGTCCTGTAGTAATGTTGCATATGTGAAAGAAAATGTAGATATAAAGCCTTTTGTGGCTCCAGGGGGAGTTCAATGTTGCGTTCTAGGCAACCCCACAGTGTTTTCATAACTTTCTACCTGTGAAGGGCCTTGGAACAGCAGTCAAACCCGTCACCCGTAACAGTTTTTAAATCAGGTTAGTCGAGAATTGGTTTTTAAATGTATTTAACATGATGAAATAATGAATGATAATGAAAGCTAGGCAAGTAACAAAATTAAAAGATTGAGTGTCAA
Source organism: Etheostoma spectabile (assembly GCF_008692095.1). NCBI lineage: Eukaryota > Metazoa > Chordata > Actinopteri > Perciformes > Percidae > Etheostoma > Etheostoma spectabile. The sequence goes on along the minus strand of NC_045748.1, from coordinate 10,790,099 downwards.
CTGCCAAAATCCAAATATCCCTCATTGTCTTTTTCATAATATTTATCCCATCTGAGCTAATGTTAAAACCTGTGTGTGTGTGTGTGTGTGTGTGTGTGTGTGTGTGTGTGTGTGTGTGTACCTTCTGAAAGATGCCAGTTTGCGCCAAAGTTTGAGGCTAAAAAAGAGTTCAATGAGGATGTCTGGGCACAGAGAGTAAGCAATCCCCAAAAAGCCATCCTATTCTGCATGACTAGAGAAGGGCCATTATGACCGGCAGTGAATGAGCAGCCCTCTCCTCCGCTCTCTGAAATAACCATTACAGGAGAAATCTCAAGGAGCGAGGAAGGAAGCCGGGGAGGACGTCCCTCATACTCAGTCAAATAAAGATGCAGATACATTTGCATTTCTATCCAACAGCTGTTGTTTAATTTGAGGGTTGAAATGCATTAAACCAAACACACAGGCTTATTTTATTCATATTAAGACATGCACGCACACGCAGAAACACACACACAAACACACACACACAGGAGCATTCAACTGGCACTAATTTGCTCCTGTATTAACATGTGCTCATGTTCTTGATGACTGAAAGTATTATTTGGGCATGCAAACTGATACATTCTGACATAATCATCTCTGTTATTTAATCTTCTCTTTTTCTTCTGTTCATGGCCCTTCATTCAACGTCTTCGATCAAACAAAAATATGCTCCCATGATTTAATAGGCTGTGAAACCCACAATGAACAAGATCCCAACAAGGTGGGCGTTTAAAGGGTACAGACTGTCAATTTAAAAGACAATTTAATCACCAGACAAGAACGTTTTAAATTTCATTTTCTTGTTGAAATGTTTTCCTTTCCAAAACATCTGCACATGGCTTCTTCGGTATGGTTAGGCTTGAGTAAGGTTAGGTGCAGGTTGGGGTTATCTTTAATGAAGAGGCACATGTGAATTGCAGGTCTGTGATGCACATTCATGGTCTCCTGCTGGAATCATCAATCTGCATTATTGTGCAACATGAAGGGCACATTACTTCCTGCGTTGTCGCTGAATGTTGGCATTGGACGTAAATCATGAAGTGCAGGGGCCCATTTCACAAAAGCAGATCATAAACGGTGGCGGCAGCAACATGTTTCACAAATAACTATTTGAAGACTTTTTTATTATCATTTAACATGACAAAAAGGAACACAAGAACCAAATATGTTGCAAATCACAGATTGCATGTTGCAAATTGGTGAAACGGCCCCAGAATCTTCCAACATGGATGTAACTTCTACGAAGGCTGTCCTCCAAAATACACCCACGTAAGTTGTTTGTTCAAGCAGCAAATATGATTCATATTTCTGTTTATAGTGGCAAGGACAGTGGCAAGTGTTCCAATATAAGAGCACAAAATTCTGCATTAGGAGGAAGGCTGGGATAGTAGATTCGTGCCGTTTAATTAAATAAAAGTAAACGGCGGGATTTTTTTTACTTCATGGAACTAACAGAACTGCATCATGATCTTTACCACATGCCTAACCAGAAGGGAAGTAACTGAACACACCTCAAAATCCATGGTGGATTACTTCAAGAGGTGTAAACTGAAGATTTTGCCATGGCCTTCACAATCTCCTGACCTCAACATAATTGAAAATCTACAGCTAGACCTTAAAAGAGCAGTGCGTGACAGACAGCCCAGAAATCTCAAAAGAACTGGAAGACTTTTGTAGGACGAATGGGCGAAGATACCTCAAACAAGAATCAAAAGACTCTTGGCTGGCTACAAGAAGCGTTTCCAAGCTGTGATACTTGCCAAAGGGGGCGTTACAAGGTATTAACTCTGCAGGGTGCCCAAACTTTTGCAGACGCCATTTTTTTGTTTTCTGTTATGTTGAAAGTGTAAATGATGGAAATAAAATCTAAGTTTTTGTGACATACATTAGGAATGTCTAATCTGTCATTTGACGCCTTTTGGACACTTTTCCATATTTTCTTGGCTTTTCTATGCACATTAATATCCCCATTTTTACCTGGGGTTTGCAAACATTCAAGCCCCACTGTATCTATCTATCTATCTATCTATCACAACTGACATTTGACACTTTAATTTTATACAGACACTAATACACGCACATCACTGTCCTCACATCCTTTTCAATACAATTTACTGTAGTTGGATGTGTGATATGGAGTTTAATTGATTGCTAATTACACGCCCTGGTGGGCGCATAATTTCATGCGGGGGAAACACAAAGTGGGTTGTTGGCAAGGTCTGCTTTAGAATGCATCAGGATGCACGGCTTTGTTTCCCCTGTAATTACACACTCCGCTCATCTTCCTACTCATAATTCTTAAACAGACACACACACCTTTGGAAAAAGGTATTTTGAGATGTGGGTAGTTACTAGTTTTTGCTGTTACTTACAAATTGAGTAAGTACTTTGAAACAGGTTGTTTGTATGGGATTTAATACAGACTAAAGGACAATCTATATTCTAGTTATCAACATTGTGGTTGAATGATGACTAAGGGAAAGCTTAGACAACATCAGGTCAATCAAAGGTCATAGGTCAGGGGACGAGAATTTTCAGCAAGTCTCTAATAACCAAATCCTGTTCATGTCCAGTATAGTTATGTTTGTCTCTGTTGCAACATATTCTCACTCCCATCACGTAAAATATGGACGCTTGGTCAGGTCCCTTTGGCGTTATTATTGACGCCAAAGGCACTACACATTAGCACATTGGGGTTAAACTTTACTCCCTAATTAATGGTCTCCTCCGTTCTGTGTAAGTCATCAAAATCTCCAGAACATTCCTCACATATGTGAAATGGTTGTGCTGCTCCTGAGTTTTTCCTTAACATTGAAATCATTCCCAACACTCACAAAACACCAAATAATACCAACATATTTTCTGTTTATACGATACTGCAGACGGCGACTTCATCATTGTGCAGAATATCCATGTAATGTTTAAATTAAATAAATGTCAGACAGACTGATCTGCATTCTTCTTAGAAAACACCCAGTTTTTACAAATGTCTCATGATACACTGTATATTTTCTCTAGAAGTGTAATATTGAACTTTTATTTTAGTAAACGAGGGTGGGGCATTGCAATTCTCAATTCAATCAGGAGAGACATGTTTGCAGATATGCAAAAAGGTTTATGGTACAGCGCAATAAAAACTACAAACAGCAAAGGGAGAAGCAGATTTTAAAGCAGGGTTGGGACTCTGTGATTGGCCCTTGCCATTTGGGTACAATTCTGGTTTAGCAGGAAGGTGAACGCCTCCAACAGCTGATTCGATTTAGGTGGAAAATTTACGCTGAGCTACAGTTCAGTCAGGAGAACAACCGTTGTACACAGCAAGATAAAAATGTACAGTCATTTGGATAACAGCTGATTTGATTTAGGATCATCATTTAACAGTTAGGTCTTCCTGAAAGAATTTAAGCTGAGCTACATTACCATCGAATCGCAATGTTTCTAGAATCGCAATAAATGAAAATCGCATTACAAATTGAAAAATCGGAGAACGTGGATCGTGAAAGAATCAAAACGGTACGAAAGCATGTAGTCCCAGCCCTACAAAACCCCCCCTGTAACCCTCACACGCATAAATAAAGATTCCTTCAGCCTGACACACTACAGTGGACTCAGCTCTGGCCTCCGTGTCCACCCTCTCATGAAGCTACATAAAGGACCTGGTGGGGGTTGAGATAATGTTGAGTGGTGTAAAGTAACAAGAGAAAAGGCCTCCAGAAGGCCTCCATCTATAAAGGTTAATTACATTTCCTAACACACCGGGGTGAAGGGTTGCAGAAGAGGAGGACATTGCAGGAGGATGAGAAGAGGGGGATCAGCGCTGGCAATGTTTAAAGACAGAAAGGAGGAGGCAAAAATCATAATTATTTTTTATATTGTTGTAAACCACCAGGAGTTATTTAGTGTGTGAGAAGTAATTTTCCGCCTTGTGCTAATAAAAGCAGTCCTCCGTGCCTATACTTGTCGTCTCATTGTGATCTTTAACAGCCTCAATGTGGTGTTGGTGGTGGTGGTGGGGGGTGCTAACTAAACTGTGGGTATCGTTAGTCTTTTGTAGAACCAAATATATGGAGGATTGGTGGTTTGTAACACTCTAGGGTGTAAAATCCCCCCCCACACACACACACACACACCAAAAAAAAAATCACTTTTCAACAATTGCGTTTTTGACCATAAAAAATTATTCTCTTAAGTCTTATCACTCAACCAACAATAAAGAAAGTAAGATATTTTTCTAATACATAGTTCAGTACTAGACTTTCAGGCAGATTTTATTATTATGATAATTATGATATCATTATTAATTATTTCCCATATTTTGTATCATCATAGTCCTTAAATATGAAAAATAAATAAGTAGAAATGCATGAAATGGGATTCAAATAGAAAAAAACTTCTGGCAGAGGACCCCCAGACCTCTGGTTTTGTGCCCCCCGATTCTCAAACCACAGTTTGAGAAACCACCCTTGCTTGTGCTCACCCCTAAAATCAGATGTGCCGCTGCTTAAAATTATTAGTGTGCGAAGAAAACGCCATAATGTATGCTTTCAAACAACGCTCACACCTGAGCTGCACCGATCATAATGGGGGAAAGAATTTGGAGTCAAATACAGTCAACGTGCCCGTGGAAATGCTATTTTTGACGTCTATTCATTGTTTCTAACCAGGAAAGTTCCATGACAATGGGGGGACATCTGTGTGTTGCTTTCAAAGTCTGTAAAACAGAAAAAAGTCTGTGCAAAGGTCCAGGCAATAGCATTGCCCACCATCCTCTCTTCAGTTCATTGGCTTTGAAAACATAAGTCTCATTAGAGGAGGTGGTTCTTTTCCGAAGATGTTTTGGATTCCCAACAGGCCTTGAAGGGATAGCACAGGCTTGTTTTGTGTGGGGGTTGTGTAAGGTACTTCTCCATCAAACAGCTGAACTTTGGTGATTTAAAGGTTAGTTCAGATTTACCTAAATCACATAAACACAAACAAACTAGGCTGTATCCACAACATTCCACTTCCGTGATTGCTCCACTTCCGCTGGATGTCCTCTCCAGACAGATGTCCGTTACCTTCCACTTTGTGTTGTAATTTTAAATGAGGACTATGGTTATCTGCTCCTCAGATCTCTGCAGGATAAATCCAGACAGCTAGCTAGACTGTCTGTCCAATCTACGTTTTCTGTTGCACCACTAAAAACAACTTTTGAACGTACTCACGTTCCACCAAAACAAGCTCCTTCCCGAGGCTGTTTCACAGCACCGCCCAAGACGATTGTGATTGGTTTCAAGAAATGCCAATAAACCAGAGCACGTTTTTCTCCCATCCCAGAATGCTCTGTGGACTAGCCAGGCTCTCCTCTGCAGCTCTGAGGAGGAAGGTCTGGCAATGCAAGACTACAAACAAACTAACCGATCAAGGCAGTGGTAGGCCATCAACTCCTGTGTACTGCGAGGTAAAACAACGGTTATAGTCAAAGTTTTTTTTTTTTTTTAGGTGAATCTGCTGACCCCTGTACACAGCAGTACTCGGCTTAGCTTCCGTGCCGGTACTCCTGCCTCTCCAAACTGGGGGCGTGCCGACCGCCATCTACTGTTTGTCGCCATCAGTGAAGTATGGTAGCATGACTGCAGAACAGTGTGTGTGTGTGTGTGTGTGTGTGTGTGTGTGTGTGTGTGGGTGTATAGATGCTGTCAAGGCCATGTGTGAGTAAGGGTTGTCATGGGAAACTTAATGCAACGAGGCAAGTGTAGGCAGCAGTGTAGCCAGGGCAGATCCGTCAGAGCAACATGCAATCACACGTAGGTTATTGAGTTGACCTATGGACTAGTAGAGTATGTGTGAGAACAAACAAGAGCTAAATTGACATACAAACGGTCACATGGGCGTAGATTTCGGGGGTTGGGGGTGCAGGGGATTTGTCCCCCCCTCCTTCCCCCGATGTTTAGAAGAGGTAGATTTATGAAAATGAATGACAACCCACTCCCCAAAGAGGCTAAAATGTTCAGGGGGCTAAAACATGTCTGGAAAACAGAATTTGTGTCTACTTGTAAGTGGGGGGGGGGGTTAAAGAACACATCGACAGCAATGTAAACTAAAGAGTTATTAGTAGATTTAAACTTTGGAGCCTATGGTTTTAACAAGGTCTCATTGTCTAACAGATTCATTGTTGAGATGTTCACGATTCTTACAAAAAAAAAAAAAAAAATTGAAGTTTTGTACATGAAGAATGATTTCAACAATACAGGAGAATAATTATTTCCTTTACATAAAAAAAGACAGTTGCACCATACATTGTTGCATAGTAAAATTCACCAGAATTCAGGAAATTAAGTGTCATGTTATGTTATATATATAGTGTTAAGTGTCCCTTCCCAATTTTGAAACAAAACCTACGCCAACTTGCAAATTTTAATTAATAGTTGGGGGGGAAAGGAGTGCTTGTGCAAAATCAGCTGGAATAAAAAGTCCACACTCAATGTGGAACCAAAGCCATTCTGGGTACATTAAATAAGGAGAAAGAGGCAGAGAGAGTAGAGCAGTCAGCGGGGAGGAGGGGGTGGAGGCCTGGAGGTTGATGGTCCCCAAGATGAGAAAAAAACATTTGTGGTCCGCACCAGGAACCACAGTGTGCCTGAGGTAAAGTAGACCTTACTATCAGAAGAGAAATGAAGAAATAAACAGTGACTCAGTTCATCCCTCAGGTACCAAACCATCCACTCGTGTATCAGTATGAGGAGATAAAAAACCCGACGGTGGTGACCAGAAACTGCTTCTTGGTGAGGGAGGGGGGGGGGGGGGGGGCCATGTTTCGCAGGAAGTGACTGAGATTTTAAAAAGCTTTGTTTTTTTAAGTACACTTATTCGCTATCTTGCAGAGAGTGACATGAGAAGATTCAATTTATTTATAGCATCAATTCATAACAAGAGTTATCTCGAGACACTTTACAGATAGAGTAGGTCTAGACCACACTCTATAATTTACAAGGACCGAAGAGTTCTAGAAGTTCGGAACGGCTAGCCTGGCTCTGCCGTGCTTTTACAGAGAGTCACATGCAGGAAGTAGTAGTTGTACTTTTTCCACCAAAACATGTGTAGCCTACCTGGTGTGGGGGAGAAATGTTGACTGAATGATGGAAAGTAGGGCTGGCTACAAAATTCAATACTTTTTAGGCCTTGTGCATCCAGCGTCAGTGAGCCAATAAGCACGCAGCATGCTTCTACTAAGATCTGATCACGTTTGTGATTGGCTGTCTAAAGTTACACATCGTAGAGTCACGCGGGAAAAACTCCAGGTTGCGCACAGAGACAGGGCTCATATTAGCAGCTGAAAGATGGATCAAAATATTTGCGCCGTAATGTGTAATGTTGTCATTTATTTTTGTTTTATAAAATTGATATCCAAAAAAAAGTGTCCTTTAGCAACCGGTATAGAAGTCACAGTATCGGTATTGGAAATTTACAATACTCACCCCTAACTGGAAGTTTTCTTACGAGGGAGGTTTGGAGAGCTCAACGTAAAATGCTCAATATAAAGACTGAACATGACAATGTGTCCTTCTAAAGCGTCATGATTTACAGCTATGAAAGGTTTTCTTTCATCCAAATTTCAAAAAAATACATTTTCATATTTGCTCTCCCACCTTTATGCAGGTAGTTGGTCCACCACTGTGGTCCGGACTGAAATATATCAACAGTTTGGTTGGATTTCCACGACATTGGGTGCAAGTTGTTCATGTCCCCCTAGGATTTGTAATAACTTCTGACTTTTGATTTTTTGCAATTATCAGATCATGTTAGGACTAGTCTTGTATTGCCAGACCTTCCTCCACAGCGCTGCGGAGGAAGGTCTGGCTAGTCCTCACAGCATCCAGAGATGGTAGAAGAACATGCTCTGGTTTATTGGCATTTCTTTAAACCAATCAATTTTTGTAGCAGACTGACCGGCGGAATTTCAGGCAGAACGAGAGCAATCCCAGAATTGGAACGTCGTGGCTATAGACTGTATGAGACTGTTATTGTGAGAACATTAGCATGCTAACATTGAAGCCACTAGTGTTGCTGTAGACTTCTTGTTCTGTTCCATGCATCTGTCTCTGAGATTTCACAGAGGTGAATGGTGTTTTGTTCGTGACACTGACAACTTTTGAAACCTCAAACTCTCTTTCCAGAAACAGTATCCCTGTAGTTTAGCTTTAAAAAAACTGGGTAAACTGGGTAAACCAAACCTTTAAATATTTGGGGGTGGCAGCATCTCAGCCCATAGGGAGTTGGGTTGGGAACCGGAGGGTCGCTGGTTCAAGCCCACTTACGGACCAAAGTATGGTGGTGGACTGGTAGCTGGAGAGTTGCCATTTCACCTCCTGGGCACTGCCAAGGTGCTCTTGAGCAAGGCACCAAACCCCCAACTGCTCAGGGCGCCTTTCCATGGGCAGCCCCCTCACTCTGACATCTCTCCATTTAGTGCGTGTATAGGGCATATGTGTGTAGTTCATGCCTGTGTGTAATAACAACAGAGTGTGAATTGTAATTTCCCCTTGTGGGACTAATAAAGGATATCTTAATCTTAATAAGGTGTATTATCGGGGCTTATGGCTCAAATGCTTGAAAATATAACAGCAGCAAAGGATGTACTGAAGCTCTCATGGAGACCTCACAGTATACATCACTCCAGCTGTCATTCATGACATTTATTCCCTGTCAAGGTAATTGGAAGTCACTGTAAAGGATCCTGATGACATGTTATGTCACGTGAACACTGAAGTGAAAGCGGACGTTGTTCTCTATCCCATAGGATTTCTTTTTGTAACAACAGCAACAAAAAGTGTACGTTCATAGTCTCACACACACACACACACACACACACACACACACACACACACACACACACACAGTGTGAGTCCCATCTTGCACTCCATAATTTGTCATCTTCCATTAGGATGGAGGATAATAGATGGATAGTGACAGTGATGTTAATTGCTTTCCCACTATTTGTCAGCCAGAGGTTGGCTGAAAAGACAGAAGAGGTAGAAGGAAGGAAAAGAAAGAAAGAAAAAATGTACATACTCTCACAGTCTTACAGTACGTAACATTTACAGTTTTTGACATTAAAATACCGTTCTCTCACATTTATAAGACTTTAATCTGTGAACTGATCATTCTCACTTCACAAACACACGTGCTTCAGTGAAAAGGGTTGCTGAATATCAATGCTAATTCAGTAGAATCTATTTTAAGGCCAGATAATTTTCAGGAACGCTCGGTCAGGACACCTCAGGGTGAATAATGGAGCGCGGAGTGACAGCAGCACTATTGACCAGTCCTCGCAAGGGTTCACATTAAGATTTATTGTCCAAGGGTGAAAAAAGGTGATACAAGAGAAGCTAGGGTAAGGGTTAAAGAAGGGACTCCAGATATTGATCAATGGTAGGGTGGAAAACAAAGTGGGGACAGAAGACAGAGCAATATATAACATCAGGCGTGGAAGCCAGTGGGGAGGGAAAGCACAAAAGAGCTTTTGATAGATAGATAGATAGATAGATAGATAGATAGATAGATAGATAGATAGATAGATAGATAGATAGATAGATAGATAGATAGATAGATAGATAGATAGATGCTGATTTGATTTGTATGCTGATCTTTCATTCATTCTGGAAGTACTGCGTTTCGGTAGTACTGAGGATCCTTCTTTTACAAAATCAAATATTGAATGATACATGATAGGGTTTTTTCCTGCATAGAAGAATTTTTGGTGACACCCCCCCCCCCCCCCCCCCCAAAAAAGGTTTTGACCAGCCCCCAGAGGAAAATCACCAGCACCAAAATGAGAATTGTGAACAAAAATAGCAATTCAAATCCTATATCAATGTGTTTAAGAGCAATTTACCAAACAACCACTAAACATAAACTTATAAATAAGAGCTAATCTCCCCTTTATCTCCAGAGTCGGGCTGTACCAGACTCTCCAGTGATTTCTTTAAATATTATTGATTTAACCAGTTTTAATAATTGGTATTTTATTTACTCAAGCAAATATATATATACACACATACCTTTTCGTGAATTAAATTGTCAGAAATAACAGGAAAATGCACTGGGTTTCTGTCAAATAAGGAAACCGACTCATTACTCATTGACTGTACACGGACCAATCCTGCTTACTGCCAGGCGCCGTCTAGGGACAACATGTCATGAATCATTTCTATAAACTACTTGTTTTCTGAGAAGAATGCACATCACATGTCAGTCGGGAAAATATTAAGATCAATCATTGCTAAAATGAATAAAATATCGATTCTAGGAAAAATAATTGATTTTTAAAAATCGCGATTACATGCAAAAAAAGATTTTTTTTTCCACCACCCCTACAACGCACAGCAGCCAGTATTAGAGTGCGGAGCTCCTGTAATAAGTGTATACGACAGGGCTAATCCTATTACGGTGGCATTCAGCCCCTCTTGTACAAGCTCACGGTCTGACGGTGTCTTCGGCTCAGAGGAACAAGAGGTGAGAAGCAATCTGCAGTCCCATTTCGCTGGGTGAATAATTTCCTGGTGAGTGTCGAAGACATTTTACCTCATCTGCTTTCACTGTGACTCAGCAAGGTGTGAAGAAAAAAAAAGTGGCAGAGTCATCTTTGAAGAAGACAGTGCAGCTATAAAGATAATGAATAATAATAAGTAAGCATGGGGAAGGTGATCAGAGAGACGCCTCGTGCAGGGACATTGCTCTCCCGTCAAGCGTTCCATTCTCACACAATTTTAACATCGGCGTTCACCGAAAATTTGAAAGTCATTTTTTTAAATAAATAGTTCCTTAGACTAAAGCAAGTGTTCCTTAGACTAAAGCAAGTGATTCCCAATCAGGGGTAGTTGTACAGCAGGGAGTACTGTACGTGCTAAGATTGTGGAGAAAATAGGAAAGAATAGAAAGTATGATTTGATTTATCTGAGTTCACAGTGACATAAATAAGGTAGGATTTCAGGACATTTTAAGGGGGGGTGGATGTAAAAGTAAAAGGTTTTCCTTCATCTTTGAAAGCCCAACATGTTGCTCACATTCATTCAGTGATATCTCATCTCACACAGCTGATTTTTAATCCAGAACAAAAGGCATTTAGCAGTTTACTAGTCTACAGCCAGTTTGAGCTTGGACAAAAAAGACATTTCTCTATGTCATTTGTACTCCTGCCAACATCTATTTTTTAACCAAATGCAGACTACAGTATGATCTCTTAACCATTCCTGCAGATCAGGAACACTTCTTTAATTTATTACAGACCATATGGCAGCAACAATGTTGGCAGCAAAGACAGGAAATGGGCCAAATCTCTGCAGTGATTCTCAAAATCATGGAAAGAATTGCTCAGCTTACAAAAAAAACACTCATGTGGTGTTCTCTGCTCCTTTTTGTATTTCATCTTGTTCCCACGATGCCAGGCCATTATTTCGACTAAAACACAGTGTTAGCAGAGGTCACTGGGGAAGTTAGAAAGTTCCCCAAAGGCAACAAGCAGAGGGTGTCCCGAAGGGTGTGTTCAGGCCAGAAATTGAATGGATACATGATGTATGTGCACAACTAGCAGCTGGGCTATTCAGACCAGAGGTGCGTTTCCCACATGGTCCACTAGTCAATGCACATTGCCCCCAAGAAGGCTGTATGGCTGAAGCAACTCCTTCTCTCTGTCGTCTTTAATTTAAATATACTATTCGTGAATATTTTTTTTTTTTTTGAAAATATGTTATTGATTTTCAGAAATGAAAAAACTGACAAAAAAAAGAAAAAAAAGAAACAAACCCCCCCCCTAAATTACTGAACATAAAGAACACAGCACATCAAGGATTACAATAATGTTTCACGGTCATGGTAATGAGGATACTATAAACAAAAACATCTTGAGATAAAGTTAACACAAATAGATATTCAAATCACACAAAAACAGTGAGGTCTTATAAAATGTTACGTCTAAGGGTTCACATTTTTAAGATGATTCAGTATCGGGTCCCATATCTTCTCAAATTGTCTCCATCTGTCTTCATTATAAAAATCTCAGTCTTTCCAGATGCAAAGTATTTGAAAGTTCTCGCAGCCACATACTATATGAAGGCACAGAATCCATTTCATACATGTAGAATTAACTTTTTTGCAATCACCATCCCAAATGAATAGCTCTTCCTTCAGATTTATGATGGAGTGGAGGACACTTGTGCACCCAGGATGCTACCAAGGGGCAGGGTACCAGATTCCTACCAAAAAGCTCAGAAAAAGAAAGAAAATGGCCTTCCAATACGAATGAAGTTTACTACATGCCCAGAAAGAATGTGCTAGAGTACCTAGCTGGGACTTACATCGGTTGCAATACTGGTGAGATATCAGGGTAAATTTGTGTAACTTTTCTCTGAATAATATAATCTAGGAGCGTTTTAAACTGTATCAGATTGTGTCTAGTATTAAGAAACCTTTGCACATTACGTAGACATTCTCCCAAATTGTGTCATTTAATTCCATAGTCAACTCCTTCTGCCATGCCGTTTATACACTCCGTGTTATCGGAGCTCCAACCGTGAAGCATACGAAGGAAAGCAGAGATTTGCCCCCCTGGAGCCCGGTTCAAATTTGTTAATGCCTCAGGGTATCATGTTTATTTAGAACTTCAAAGTTGGTATGTTTTTTTGACAAAATCTCTAATTTGCAAAAACCTGAAAAAACTGAGGCCGGTATTCTATATTTGGCTTGCAACTGCCAAAGGAGGCAAAATTTCCCCCAATATACAAATCACTTACGCTTGTAATGCCTTTCTGCTTCCAAGCAGAAAAAGTAATATCATTTATGCCGGGTACGAAAGCATGATTTTCACAAATTGGAGTATCGGTATATACACTCGGCGCCTTGATATGGAGCTTTATTTGCTCCCATATGCGCATGGTGCCATTGATTACAAAGCTATTACCATAGTGTGACTTACTAACTTTGATGGGCTGTTGAGCATAGCCAGAAAAGAAGTCTTGTTACAAAGCATTCGTTCTATGCACAGCAAGCAGGGCGGGAATAAGAAGAGGAGGGGGGTCCTTTTCCACCAAGCAAGGTAAAGAAAAGAAGGAGCCGCCCAGTAGTACATTTTAAAATCGGTAAGCAAAGCCACCAACAATTTTTTGGTTTACATAGATGTTTCTTGGAGATCCTGATGGCTTTGTAGTTCCAAATAAAAGGAGCAACAATATGAATCTAATTGTTTAAAGTAGTACTGGGCAATGTAACATGGAAGAGACTGGAAGAGATGCACAAAAACGTGGCAGTGCAACCCATCTTAATTGCAATTGATCTTACCAACAAGAGAAAATAGGAAGAGTCTTAAAATTGTATACTCTGTTTAAGTTGCTCACTTTTAGCCCAATTTTTCGTAAAAGGTAATCAGGGTCTTTAGTCACAGTTATACACAAGATATGAAAAAGTCTTTAAAAGCTTTTTAAAGGAGTAGATTGTATAAATGTCATATCGGCTTGGTGGAAATTGGCATTAACTCACTTGTATCCCAGTTAACAGAAAACCGGAGGGAATCTGCCAAAATTACTAATTAAGACAAAAGATGAGGTATTGAGGCTTGAGGGTGGGAGGAATGAATAAAAGATGTCATCCGCATACAGTGAAAGTGATGCTTTTGTCCATAAATGTTGATGGGAGAAATTGAGACGACTTTTTGTAATCGATTGCTAGCGGTTCAATAATAATTGCAAACAGGAAAGGGGAGAGGGGGACATCCCTGACGAGTTCCCCACCGATTGTAAAAGGGCTGCTGGGACATTTTGGTTGGTATTACAGAGGCGGGTAGGGGTGAATAGATAATCTCAACCACTTCATAAAGGATGGCCCGAAACCAAATTTTTAAGAGTAAACAACATATAGGGCCATTCACTTGATCAAATGCACGCTGTGCATCTAAAGAAATTATTACCGTCTCTTCAGGTGTTCTGTATACAGAATATGAACAGGCGGCGCAAGTAAAGTACAACATGCCTATGGCATGAACCCTATGGTGCAGGATGAAAATGGAAAAATGTGGCTCCTTTAATCTATTGGCTAAAACCTTCCAAGAATTTTTGTTCGATAGGTAGCAGGGAGATAGGACGATACGAAGAGACCTGATTGGGGTCGCGTCCGGTGGTTTGGGTATAAGCGAAATATGGCCTATATAAAGTGGGAGGCAACCTCGAGCTCACCAGCGAGTGATTCAGCATTCGTAAGATAGTGGGGAAAGTTTGACTTAGCTACCTTAAGAATTCGATCTAAAGCCATCTGGTCCTGCTGCCTTGTTGTGGGGGAGAGAGGAAATCACTTCTGTTACCTCACTCAAATTGATGACTGCATCCAGGTGAGGAAGAGATTCCCTTGACAAACTAGGCAGTTGCAGATCATCAAAAAAATCCTCTAAACCTCTGGATCAGATCCCCCCTGCGACTGGTAGACCTTTTCATAAAAATCAGCAAAACAGTCATGATTCTCTTGGATCGTCAGGGGAGTCCCATCATTCCCTTGATAGAGTGGATGGACCTGGAAGCTGAGATTGTCTTAAGGGGGCAAGAACCTTTGGGGTTATCACCAAACTCAAAAACTTTTGCCGTATTTGGGCCAGTAAACGTGAAATATTTTGGACAATATAGAATTGTATATCATATCTCAATGTTGTGATTTTCTTCAGTACCTCAGGTTTATTGTCCACTCTATATAGTGCTTCCAAATCTGATAGCTGATATCAATTTCTATTAACCTAGCTTAGATTCCTTTTTTCCATGCTTCATAAGCTTAATGTGGCCTCTAAGAACAGACTTCATTGCCTCCCAAAGTGTGGAGTCGCTAAATTCACCGTTCATAGTGTGTCAATGTAAAGATCAATTTACTCGAAAGGTAAGAACAAAATTCCTTTCTTTCAGTAAAGAAGTGTTTAGCCGCCAGTTAAAAAACCCCCGTTTAAGATTCAGATTAAGTCTTAAGGAGACCGGGGCGTGGTCTGAAATGAGAATGTTATGGTAAGTGCAGTCTACCACTTGTGATAAAAATTTAGAATCCAATATAAAATAATCGATCCTAGAGTAGGATTTATGAACGGCTGAAAAATAGGAAAAATCTCTTGCTGCGGGACTAAGAAGCCTCCAAATGTCCACCAGATTATGAGACTGCATCAGGTTATTAAGAGCAATACAACTCCTCGATGCATTAACTTGAGAGTGCTGCCGATCAAGGACTGGATCCAGAACGCAATTAAGGTCTCCACCCAAGATTATATTTGTGTTAGACATATTAGATATAGTGTTAAAAAGGTTCTGGAAGAAAATGGGATCATCAAAATTTGGGCCATATACATTTATCAGAGTCACAGGTACCGAGTTTAGTCCCCTTTGACTAATAGATATCTACCTCTATATCGAAATGGTTTGCAATGACAAAGGGAGTGTTTTTCTTAATAAGAATTGCACTCTTGCTTTTGTGCTAAAGTTTGATTGGAAGACATGTGACGCCCATGAAGGGCATAATACTTAGCAGCAGTTTTTTTATATGAGTTTCCGAAGGAACCATATATCAGCTTTGAGTGTGCGTATATGGATACACTTGTCCCCTATATTCTTAGTGAATATTAAAATGCAATGTGAGTGTGCGCCCCATTCCGTTCCGAGATTATGCGTCGCTTCTATTGGACTCTCTCCAAATTGTATAGAACTGGTCTGAAAGACACACCAAGGTGTTGGAAATGTAAGACAGAGGGCGGCCAATTACTTCATGTCCTGTGGTCCAACACATTGTCACTCCCATTGTGTCAGATACAGATGCTTAGTTAGGTGCCTTTGGGGTTGGTATTTGACGCTAAAAGTCTCCCTTAGTGTCATAGCCAAACGTGCTTTGTCTAAACCCGCTTGGTTGGGACTATTAGGTTAAGGAAAAGACTGTGTGTGGGTTTGTAAAAAGGTTTCTGTAACACGCAGGACAAGATCAGGACATTTGGGTTTAGGGAACGTCACACGCGGAACATGAACCCCGGTCTCCAGGGTGAAGGTCCTGTGTTGTTTTGCCCCAACCCCATCCTCCCTGTTCTGAATTCACCACCGTTGTTGTTTTTAATACTACGTCATCTACAAGCGCCGCACAGCTGCTGCTCTGTCCGGTGCGTTCCACACACACACGCTGAAGGGCGCTTTTTTTGCGTATTGGATACATGATAACCTATGTTGGATTGCAGGGACTCAGGTTTCATTTCATTTATTTATCTCAAACAATCAACAGTTTTGTAAGACAAAACTAAAGATTTAAAACCACTTAATGAAACATAATCATATATATACACACACACACACACACACACCTATATATCTATAAATAAAAGAATTAGGAACAGATGGAAGCGATTAGCTTTGGTCCTGCCCCTATTTTACAAAATCATCTTATCAATAACTTGTTATATCAACAACATCTTTACATTACGTTTCCGTTCCTATGTTTTGGTCTATTCTTTTCTGTATTGCTCAAGTAAGGATTTCTTTAGTCTATTTTTAACTGAATGATATAATGGCTCTGTTATTGTTCTGAGAGATGTGTCTATCCTAAAGCGGGATGGATAAGTACAGCATACAAATCTGGGTCCAGACTAGTTTCATGACAGCTAGACAGATTATTTTGGGAGAATGAAGGATGCCGTCAATCCAGGAGTGGACTTTTGAAATGGTGGCGGCGTTTGAAAATATTTCAAATGAATGATTTTCCAAATTAGAAGTCTTTACTAGAAAATGGAGAAAGAACATGATCTTTCTGGAGGGCTCCCAAAACGGTGTGACGGATTATGATATTGTCATTTATACATATATTTATTTGGTTTATGGTCTATTTTGTTACCATTTTGTTGAATGGTCGTGAATATAGTAGATGCCGTGTCATCTTGTCTTGATTTGTGAATCAAGAAAAATGGTGGAAGTCAAGAAATATGGTTGGAAAAATGTGTGGAAGACAGAAGAAAGATGCGTGAGATGGAAATATTGTGCGCAGTGCGTTACACAGAGGAATCATCCTTCAAAAAAAAAGAAAAAAAAGAAAAAGAGGCGGATGATCAGTGAAGGGCATCAAACATTTCTGGGATGCGGCTTTCCCTCCCACGCCGGCACGTCTCATACATCAATAAACCATCCAATGACTCACAGCTGGGAATTCCTCGGCTGGTGAATCCGGCTGCTACGGTGTATCCTCGGCTCAGCACTTTCGTATGGATTGAGCCGACAGGTTAAACCCATAAAAGAATCCCTCTCTTAATTACCTCCGTAACAAGCAGCCATTAGCTTGTGCTATAGGAGAGGGACACTGCTTTGTCCTATTAGTTTACACACTGTGTCCTATCAATCACGGCTCCTTTTGCTGTGGTCAGTGTCCATATAATGTCCATCCAGACGCACTGCAGCCATTACTGGCCCAGCACAATCATCCAGACCCCCAGTCACTGCCAACCCATTCTCACTCCAAACTCATAAAATACGTATGTTTTGGCAGGGGCTGTCAGCGTCAGATACGACACAAGAAGCGCCATTCAGCATCTTTGTGGAAAGCACCTGGCAGAGCAGCAGCTACGTGGCACTTCCAGATGACGTAGTATTAAGAGCGACGGTAGCGAGAAGTGTGTAAGCCCAAAATGCCAGGTAGGGAGAGTGGTTGGGGTGGTGGATGGGTCAAACAACACAGGACTTTCACCCCATTCAGCCCGTAAATTTGCCTATTTGTGAAGAAAATAAACAATGATTGACTTACTGGCTTATATGTAGGTAATGTAAAGTAGTCCCCCCAGATACAGTTACTCTTGAGGATTTGCTGTGCCACATGTATGTTTTACATTAAAACATATCTATGAAATCATGACAATTATTATTTGAATTGCTTAGTTTTCTATGCACTAAAAGATATGGATCAAGGCTTTAAGCCACCCACATGTTATCGCAGGCCCAGTTTAATGCTCAATTTAACCCTCATGTTGTCCTCGGGTCGATGGATGGATGGATGGATGAGTTTTAGTATCTCTTAAAGGTTGTAATGAGTGAACCGGCACACATGTGTGTGAGAAATTGAGGCTTTTGCTCTTATTTCCTTTTTCTTGTACTACTGCATGTGAACTGTGGGTCTGTAAGTGCAGACATCTTTTCCAGAAGCTCCTCCTCTCCTCTTATAAAGAGATCCTCAGAAGGTTAAGAGGCTCCTCCAGCACACACTCCTGTTTCTGATTCAGAGAGAATGACGACGGCAGAGAATCAGGAGGCAAGTCATTGTGGGGATTGATGAGGAGTCCAAACTAATACATGTCAGACAGAGCTCTTGTCCCAGTTGGACAGCATTTAGCCAAGTTTCCTCAAGACCAGTGTGCTGTTGAGTTTTGTACAGACACACAAAAAGGCTTATTTTGTGACTGTTACATTCGCAGTCTGTGTCATCCACAAAGACAGTGAGAGAGGCGGTAAGAACAAAAGTTTTTTTCTGAGAAAATCTATAGTTAAGTCTTCTACCAGAATATACAATGAGCGAGGGACACCTAGCTGGAAGCAGCACCTGTCCTGTGAGTATCAGAAAGTTTAGATCTGACAGATTTTCTCTGTCCACATTGCACAACAACTAATCCTTGGAATAGTTTGAGATTTTTTAAACACGCTAAGGCTATCCACTTTCTTTCTGAGAGTTGGATCAGCAGATCAATACCACTCTTACAGATTTAAAAAAAAGCTATATACTCTTTTATCTGAGATTTTCACACACTTTGTGACACATGACCTAATGATCTGATCTATACAGACTAAACACACTCATTAAAAGGCGGAGTCTATAGTTGGCGCTAAGCTTGCATCTGTGGTGGAGGTGGTCGGAGACTGAATACAGGCAAAGCTGCTGGCAACTATTGATCCTGACCCTCACCCTCTCCACATAATACTGGACAATTTTAAAGGCCCCTTCAGCCACAGACTTCTTTAACCCTGCTGTTTAAAAGGGTCGCTACAGGAAATCATTCCTGCCTGATGCCAGCAAACTTTAGAACTCATTTGCCCCGTAATATATATATATATATATATATATATATATATATATATATATATATACACACACATACACACACACACACACACACACACATACATACATACATACATACATACATGCATACTGTTGGTAATATTTATTTGCAATCATATCAATATATTTGCCTTCTGCCTCTGCATATGACCTATTTGTCACATGTGCAATACATTCCTGCTGTTGTTGAATTTGTATCCCTCTTTTTTAAGTGCATTTGTATTGTAGTAGTAGTATTGTCATAGTAGTGTTTTATGAACGTAAATGTATTTAAGGTACGTGGCTGTAAAGACACCTTAATTTTGCCGCAGGAATTAATAAAGCTATCTATCTCTTTGCAAGAAGGTGAATAAGCCTATTTCAAAGTGGCTTGACTCTTCCTTTGATATTCATGCAACAGTATAGATTGCTACATATTGCTACAGAGCATTGTTCTTCTGTCTGACTGCGCTAGTTTTCGTCAACAGATCTTTCTCACACTAGATATTGTGACACGACACAGCCGAAAAAGAACCAGTACAATGAATTGATTTTGGCCAGCAGGGTCTGTTTTTGTCACGCACGGCTTCTCAAAATACTTCAAATGGAACAGAGCAGCTGTTTATTATGCAAGCAGTGCTTGGCTACAATAATCTTCACAATCTATTCAAAATGTGAGGCAGTGTAGGACTTAGAAGGGTTTAATTAGAATAATGTTTTTGAAACAGTTCAGCACCATGGAGAGAGACAGAGAGGCTAAGGGGTCTGTCCCGATATACCGCTCTCAGGACAGACAAACACAGGTGCAATCATTAACTTTAAAAAGGTCCCATATCATTAAAAACTCACTTTATGTTTGTTTTTTAAACAATATGCATTCCCCCAGCCTGCCTTTGGTCCCCCAGTGGCTAGAAATGGTGATAGATGTGAACCGAGCCCTGGGTATCCTGTTCTGACTTTGAGAAAATTAAAGCTCAGATGGGGCCATCTGGAATCTTGCCCCTTATGAGGTCATAAGAGGCAAGGTTACCTCCACTTTCTCTGCTTTGCCAGCCACACCCCCAGCCTCCAACCTGCCCCCCCTTCTCCTCTAAAGCTACAGACTCAGAATGGCACACACTAGGAAGCTCATTGTGGGACTGGCTCTAAGGCTGGAATTCTGCACCAGCTGAATTTTGGAAAGAGACTTCAGATACAGTTTAGGGGACCACTAAGGTCTATATAAAAGAGACTCCAGATACAGTATTAGGGGACCACTAAGGTCTTATAAAGAGACCTTCAGATTACAGTATTAGGGGACCACTAAGGTCTATATAAAGAGACATCAGATACGTATTAGGGGACCACTAAGGTTTATATAAAAGAAGACTTCAGATACAGTATTAGGGGACCACTAGGTCTATATAAAAGAGACTTCAGATACAGTATTAGGGGACCACTAGGGTCTATATAAAGAGACTTCATATACGTATTAGGGACCACTAAGGTTTATAAAGAGACTTCAGATCAGTATTAGGGGACCACTAAGGTTCTATAAAAAGAGACTTCAGATCAGTATTAGGGGACCACTAGGGTCTATATAAAGTTACTTCAGATACAGTATTAGGGGACCACTAAGGTCTATTAAAAGAGACTTCGATACAGTATTAGGGGACCACTAGGTCTTATAAAAGAGATTCAGATCAGTATTAGGGAACTAAGGTCTATATAAAAGAGACTTCAGATAAGTATTAGGGACCACTAAGGTCTATATAAAAAGGACTTCAGACAGTATTAGGGACCACTAAGTCTATATAAAAGAGACTTCAGATACAGTATTAGGGACCACTAAGGTCTATATAAAAGAGACTTCAGATAGAGTATTAGGGGACCACTGAGGTCTATATAAAGCTTCCAAAGGGCACTTTTCATGGGACCTTTAAGGATGTGTACGCCACCTCCCTGGCATGACTGACAGATCCATCATTAAGGTTGTTAGTATGTGTTTTTCTTGCTGTGACAAGGGAACTTATCTGCTGTGTATAAAGATCCACTGTACACCTTTGATAATGTTTAAATACATTAAAATGCTTAATGCTGTCTGGGTGTATTTCTTAAAGGCAGAAGAGGATACCCAGGGCTCGGTTTACACCTGTCATCATTTCTAGCCACTGGGAGAACTCAAATTAATGATAAAAAAAAACTCATAAAAAAAAAGGGAAATTGTCATGCCATGGGACCTTTAAGCCGTATTTGGTATGTTTTTGAGCAGGGCTCAAGATCAGCACCATCCACAAGTCTGGTAAATTATGCAAATGCGTTTGCTTCATTCACCAGCCAAAAACCAATGACAAACCAGTAAGCTGCTGGTAAACATTTGAACAATCTCTAGCCATTAGGGTGGTGGATGAAAAAGTTCATTTTGAACATTGTTCTGGAGGCTCGATAGCAAAACAAACTTCCATCTCATCTCAAAAATGAAGCATTTTCTATTAACTGCAAATGACCCGGTGTCTTCACCGCTAACAGTTCAGGATTGCCAACGCTGTAATGAAGACAGACGGTGTTCCTGCTCTTTATCAAGGCATCCTGAAGACCCTCCATACAGGATTTGCAAACTGCACACAGTTTTTGGGGTGAGTGTACAGTAAGTGAACAGCGATATCCATAGAAAGTATTACTCTCCCAGACCTCCTGCCTTGCCTCAGCTCATGTTTGTTAAACTGCTTGTTGTGTATGAGGGAAGCCATTCTCACTCATGCGGATGACGACTGTAATTCGGCTGGAAAGAGAAATCGCTGAGTCGGCAAACCCTGCCTGTCTTGGGAAGGTCAAAGCAATCCCGTGTCACTGACAAATGAGCTGTATTTCAGGCAACGTTCTGCTCTGATGTCTTTGACACACACACACACACACACACACACACACACACACACACACACACACACATACACACACCTGAGAACCAGCATTCAGAGACCTAAATTGCCTTTAAAGCATGGTTGTAGAATATAGAAATTGCTTTTTCTGTGTTACGTCATGTTTGCATTATAAAAAGCTTCTTTTGGCGGCCTCTGGCTCACCCAGTAAGAGCGTGCGCCCCATGTAGGCTGATGCATTTGCAGAGGCCTGGGTTCAAATCTAACCTGTGGCCCTTTGCCCCCTGTCATCCCCTCTCTTTCCCACCTTTCCTGTCTATCCACGGTCACTTTAAAATTAAGGGAAAAAATGTAACACTTCAGCACACTTTTATAGCTTTGACTTCACTCCACTGTAACTGACTCTGAAACAGCAGGCGCCACGTGGAAGGGGTAAATGACAGGAGACACACAAGAGTCTACATCCAGCACTGAATCCTCATGCTCCTGATGTGAGACTGGGATACACAGCATCAGGATCAATTTGATGACTGCGGCCAATTTCGATGATGGATTTAAATTGAAGCTGTTTAAAATGCTCTTGGTTTTTTTACTAAATAGAGTCGTTGGTTCCTAGTTACTGTAAATCACTGTGTTTGATAAATGTATTCTACATTTCCTTTGTACTTGGCATACTCTTGCAATAAACAAGTTTAGTTAAAGCTGATAGATTTTAAACTTAATAAAATGAATAGAATGCTAACTATGAGAAAAAATGTCAATGGTTTGATTGGAATGTTTTAAGTAGAAGTTGCTCAACATGTCTACTGTGAAGGGGAAAAAAGAGAGCCTTCAGTCTGTGGTATTATCCATAACACCACACTGCCCCCCCCTGGTCCTACTGGATACAGAGGAGTTGTGTAGTTTTCCTCCCTAGGGCGTCCTCGAAGGCACTGCAGGGGGGCCTCCAAGATATTAATTCATACAAAAATAAATTCACAAATTAAAATTACCAAAAACACAATTCTAACATGTTATTACCAAATATAAATCCCCATTGATGATAGGCTTACTAGCCTATAGGTAAGGTTGTCTAAGACAACCACATGTATAGGTGTAACATCAAAATCATAACAATTATTGTATTAGTTTAGTATTCTATGCAAAAAATGTGTAAAAGCTCTCGGCCGTCCTACATGTTATTGTAGACCCAGTTTAATATGTAACCTTATTTTATACATGTGGTAGGGGGTCCCTGATCCATCTCTCTTTCAGTTTAAAAACCCATTGAAGACCCTGCTTCACACACACCACACACACACCCACACACACAAACAAACACAATTAAAAGCCAGAGAATAAAAGAAGGTAAGATGCATCTTTAAAAAAAAAGAAATAAAAGAAAGAAATCCTTGTCATTTGACCCTCGTATTGTCTTCCCTTCAACCACTTGTTGTCTTCCGGTTTGGTTTCACCCATTCGTATGCAATATCCTTTCAGCCAACTTCATAAATTGTTACATTTTACACTTCTCAATGAAATTGATGGTGAATAAACATCATTTACATAAAATTATCGGTAATTTAGATTTTCTTAAATTATCTTAATAGTTAAGGTCAGAGAAACATTTATGGATGATCACCGATTCTCACCTGGGTAAACATAAAAGCAGTGATCATCAGTTAGCGGATGGAACTGTCCATGTTATTTTTCGGAGATTTGGTTGAAAAGAAAGCCATGTTTCTGGTGTGGAAACGGATCAAATTTGAGCCGAGGACAACGCATGACTAAAGAGAACAGGCAGTAGACACAATGAGCAGGGAAGCCTGTATTTTGTGATAAATAAAACCTCGGAGAACTTCATGAGGGGGGAAAGAAAGCCAGGAAGACCCAGGAACAGCTTGAAAAGGTCTGTGGAGGCAGAACTAAAGGAAACATCATCCTGAAAGGAAGCAGAGAAGACCTATGATCCCTGAAGAGCAACATAGGTTGAATGTTGAAACGACTTCATGTGGGCGGAATTGGTCTCAAAGGGGAATCTTATATTGGTTATCTGTCTGCATGTGTTCAGTGAGGCAACTTGATTTGTCGTTTCATAGACTTCTTCATACAGTTGAAGTGATGTTGATGTTCAGTGAGAACTCTGAACAATGATAAAGTGTAAAAAAATAAAATCTTAGTGTATTTTTATTACAATCAATGCAGGCCTAATCAAATTGTTAAAGTTCATGTTGTCACATTAACAGATCATTTCATCTCGACGTACTGTATTTAATTCAGTCACACACAAAAACAATGTATTGGTTTTAAAACTAGAAAAATGTTTACATTAATTAGTCACCTTCAACTCTTCAGACTTACCTAACCAGTTCAAAACAAGTTGCAGGTGTGTGTGTGTGTGTGTGTGTGTGTGTGTGTGTTCTTGTTTAACTACATTTGTGGGGTCCAACAACTGGGAATACAGTATACTTGTGGGGTCAGGATAGCTTTGTGGGGACAAAATGCTGAACCCCACAACTTTAAAGAGCTTTTTAAAGGGTTAAGACTTGGTTTTAGGATAAGGGTTAGAAGTAGGTCATGTTAGGGTGAGGGTTAAGGTTAGGCATTTAGTTGTGATGGTCAAGGTTAGGGTAAGGGACTAGGATGCAATGTCAATGGCGGGTCCCCACAAAAGATATGAATGCAATGAGTGTTGTGTGCGCGGTTGTGTGTGTGTGGTGTGTGTGTGTGTTGTGTGTGTGTGTGTGTGTGTGTGTGTGGTGTGGTGTGTGTGTGTGTCTGCTTGCAAATTCAGAAGGAGGGAAAATTTGAATTAAATTCAAAACAGTGCTTCCATTCTGTTGCAGAGGAGGAAATCGGAGCCACCCAAGTCAAATATTCGTCATCCGGCTGGACAGCAGAGTCCACACTGATCTGTGAGGCTAAGTGTGTATGTCTAAGTGTGAAATTGCTCTTTTCTTTATACAGTTTCTCTCTCCAGTCTCACCTCACAGTGCTTCATGGACAGTCAAAGATGAACCATAACTAACCTTTGGGGCTTACGTTTGTGCATGCCGCACAGTGCAAGATGTCATATTTTTGCATTCAAATGTCTAAAATGCACTGTACCTATGTTATGTTTGGTTGTGTCTAACATTATCGCAAATGTTTACAACTATGTTCAACCCCCCCCCCCCCCAAAAAAACTAATTCTATTTCAATGACATTTTTTTGGTCACCTGTCAGTGGCGTCATATAACCTTTGACCCCTCTAGTTACTCTAACTTCTTGCAAAACACGGGAACCCAGATGATACGTTCAAGAGCAATAGTAAAATCATACGTCACAGAATTGTACACAGTAACAGTAATCGTAATTGTTTATCTGCTACGCAGCTTCCTTTCTTTTGTTTTTCAACACAAACCTGATTTATTGATGTGAAGTTTCAAAATCGATCGATCCAGCGTAACGTTACTACAGTGTGCTACGCTGAGACTTTAACATGTTGGGATTTTTATTTTTTTATTGCAGCAGCATAAAAGTTAAAACTGTAACACATGTACTGAGCACAGCCAACAGATGGCGGTGCTTCCTCATTCTGTCTGACTAGTAAAACAGAATATCCATTCTTAGTGTATTTATTAACACATGCACATGTAGAAAATGCAGGTGGTTTACAGAACGCTTAACTGTTAAACTGAGTGTTATTTCCTCCAAATCAACCACACTCCGGCACATACTGCAGACGCACGCAGCCTGTACACATTTTAATACTTCCTCCTGGTTTCCGAGTCATCTAGTAAAGGATGTTATGGTGTTAGGATTAGTGTCACAGCTGTTGCACCACACACACAAACTTGAGTATGTTTATGACAGCACAGGCCACCAGCAGAGGGCACAGCAAGACAGGTCACACTCAGGTCCAACCTTTCCCAAGGTTTCTCATGCAAGACTTTCCAGGAGATGATCCTCCCTCACACTACAGCTCGGCAGTCACGTCCACATGCAGCTGGTGTAAAATAGCCTCACGAATGTCTTCTGAAAACCTCACCACTCTACAAACTGGTAAAAACTACAAATCAGTGCAGTCAAATAACTTCAAGGAGTGGCTGGAAGTATGTAACTTAAGTTGAAAAAAAAACAACAACAACAAAAAACACTTTCCTTGATGTGATATTCCTGTCCATTAGGAAGTGTATGACACCAACATGAAGTTAAACTATCCATCCTGGTGCTCCAGCTGCATCCTTCCCTCTTGGAGCTGCTGAGCCGTGCGGAATATGCAGCTCGAAGGAGGATGTGATTTAATCGCATTACTGCTTGATCAGCCCTGCCTGAGTCATAGCCCTTAACTCCTGGCCTCCAAATGAATCACCGATCCACTAAGTCAGGGACAATTTGTATGTCACAATGTTCATATCAGCTGCCTTGATACAATCCAGTCAAACAGGTTATGTCCACACCCGTTCCCGGGCAGAACCGCGTGCTGCAGGGTGACTGTGAGGATTTTCAGAGATTTCATGGAAAATTAAGGGATTGGCAGCATGCAGACGTGGAATGTGACTCACTGCATTCACTCAAGAAGTTTACTTAAGTACACTTGTGACGTACAGTTAGTGTTTTCATGCCACTTTATATTTAGAGTAGATTAGATCAGATTGGATGATACTTTATTCATCCCACAGCGGGGAAATTCCCTTGTTACAGCAGCATTTTCTACAATAAAAGCAAAACAAACAAACAAGTAAACACACAAGAAAAACAGGCAAACGGTAGACAATGTGCAGAAGGTAGACTGAAAGTAAAGTGGCGTCAAATAAAGGTATTTTAAAGTAAAGTGCAGTTGCCATAGTACAAGAAAACAACATTGCAGTGTAGAAAGTGATGTTAAAATTAAATATGTAATTAAAGTAATAATGCAAAAGCAGGTAACCATAATATAAGTTATATTCACTTGTGACCATAAATAATATTGAAAAAGTAAGTACTTGTAATGGAAAAATATAAATACAGATAATAAAAGGTATACAGAGAGTGTGTGGAGTAAGTAAAAAAATAAAAAAAAAGGGACAGAAACAACAACACTATCAGGTGGTGCAGGTGTTGTAGAGTCTGAGAGCGGCCGGGATGAACGACCTGCGGTACCTCTCCTTCTTACATTTACATTTGTATTTCAGAGAGAAGTATTTTACTTTTTACTGCATTTATCAGACAGGTTCAGTTACTTTACAAATTAAGATTTTTGTACATAAAAAAAAAAAAAAAAAAAAAGTGAAAAGTTTGAATCTTCTTTTGATAAGTTGCTAATTTTTCATTAAAAACATTTCATGGTTCAAACTTGTGTATACACTCTTCACTAACACACGTTTTTCTATTGCATCAAATCAGGAGATTAATCCTTTATGAAAACAGTTTCAATAATTGTCCCAGGGGACATTTTCCTAATTATACTTACATAATTTAACTTATTTTTAATGCAGTGCCTTTACTTGTATTTTTACTAAAGCAACAGCTCTGAATGCTGGTTGAATGATTCCCACTGTAAAGTGGGAGATAAGGACCTTGTCTTGCTTTCCATTTCTCAAACTAATCCTGTTTATATTTTTATTTTGTGAATTTCTGATTGGTTGTGTTTTATTTATGGTTTTAAAATGTTGTTTTGTCTTGCAACATTGATTGTTTGAGATGAATAAATTGAATATTCTACACTGCACTCCCCTCTCTTGTAATGTGTTTAACACATCGGATTACTGTTAAGATTCTAAAAAAAATAAAAACTCTGATGAAGGAAACAAACAATATTTCCAGAAACCATTAATACAACACTTTCCATCTGGATTAGATTAGTGAGTTCACTATACCACAGTGGCTACAGCTTTCAAAAACCTGTTAACTGAATAAACCAAGCTTCCTGCCACTTACACTTTTTTTTCTTGTAATGGAAGAGAAGAGTTGGATTGTGCAGCTAAAAGAAGTCTTGTGGTTTCTCCAGTTCCACGTCTCATGATTTAATGGAAAAGCATCAGACTCACTAAACCCATGACATGGCTAAAAGGGCAGCCCTCTCCTGTAACTCACTAAAACACGGGCGTTTGGAAATCAGGAGACTGTGTGTGTGAAAATCACAAGGATTAGCACATGAGTCATGGTTCACATAAGTATGCAGGCTTGGCCCAGGCTTATGTCAAGGGAGGAAAGGACATGGAGAGAGGGAACGTTCTTTGTGAATGGATCCAGTTTAACATAAGTGACATACAGTTAGCGTTAAACCAAATGAGTATAATTAGTCTGTGAAGATGTAGGGTGTCGTCCTTACGAACCAACATTACTCAGGTGGATTCATTGACATTGAAACATAAAAACACAAAAAATGTGGAACACAAACATGTTTAGGACATAAGACACACTTTGTCATTGAAGACATATAACACAACTACATTAAAAAAATAAGTGTTGCAAAACACGTTAGGTGGGTACAATAAAGTGTTGGGAGTATATTTAGCAGCAGTTGGGGGTGGGTGGTAATATTTACAGTCAGTCCTCGACAGCTATGGAAGGGTGGGTGGGTGGGGGGGGGGGGTGATGGAGGTTACACCTCTGAGGGAAAAGCTGTTCTTGAGTCAGTTTGTTCAGGCTTTGATGGCTCTGTTTCTCTTCCCTGATGGCATGGATGGGACAACAAGACCGACCTGGGTGTCCAAGTTTGGGAGCAAAGTTCCTGCAAATCCTCT
This sequence comes from Etheostoma spectabile, assembly GCF_008692095.1. Taxonomy (NCBI): domain Eukaryota; kingdom Metazoa; phylum Chordata; class Actinopteri; order Perciformes; family Percidae; genus Etheostoma; species Etheostoma spectabile. The sequence continues at coordinate 10,761,478 of NC_045748.1, read as the reverse complement.
ATACCGTTCATAAGAAGTCTTTCTGGCTCTCGTCAGCGCAACTGGCATACCACCGTGGCTCAGGCGCAGCAAATACTCTCTATGGGGCTGCTGTGGGAGTTTATCGGGAGCCGTTTGTTCCGTGTGTAAGCATTAACGCAAAGTGGTCGTGCATTCTGATTTATGAGACCAATACAAGTTCAAGATTGTAGCCATCATCAAATGCATGAACATATAAATAGATTTTTCAGTGGATAATATTTCTGCCTTTGCTCTGCCAGTGAACCCTTGGGCCTCTCACGTATCTGCTGATGTTCCTGTGGCCAGGCATCGTAAATATCTACAAGCACTGATCATGACGGCAGTCTTCTGCTGGTTGGTAAAGTGACTCTGGAGACTCTCAGGAGGTGATGCTGGGGCTCTGGAGGCCGTGGGCTATTTTAGAATCTTTTTAGGGGGGCTCAAGCCCATCAAGCCCATTCATCTCAGCCCCCCCCAACACGTTTGCAAGGCACTGTTTCTGTATCACATTCTCATTAGGGGCTGAGCCCCCCTAAAGGTCTGATCCTAGAATCACCCCTTGCTGGAGGCCCTCATAAAAAAGTTGATGTGCTTAATTTCTCAATCATTAAATTATGTTCCACACACCCCCCCGCCCCCGGATGAAAACTGATGATCTCTGAATCAGTTACAGTAACCCTTTGGTGGGATGAAATATCATCAAAACAAAAAGGCGCAAACAAAATAAAAAGTCCCTCCTGGAACAAATATGCAGCTTTTAAAAAGGCCTTAAAAAACCCTTTTAGATCATCCAGGTATTAGTAGAAATCAGGCGCAACCTAAAGACAAAACATTGACAAATCAATGTTTTTATTGATTTATCATTAACAAACAACTTGATAATGATAATGTAGAGGGTCAGAGGGTTTAAGGCTGACAAGAATCACTACTGTATGTAATGAGGAAATGTGTATTACAATTGGATCTAATTTACAAAAACAAGACAGTTTTATTTGTTAATTTGATAAATTGCCAATGTGTTTGAATACACAATATCCACGCCAATGACACTTAGGACAGGTCTCACATTATCATCTGTCCGGTGAGAATTGCCATGGTGCCAAAGTTAATCCTAAATTTCAAAAAAAGAGGAAAGGCCCAAGGCACTGTTTTATTCAAGATGATGGTCAATCTCCCTCGGTCTAGGGCTCAATGCAAGATCTTACCTCTTAGGGCATCAAGGATCATGAGGAAGGAGAGGGATCAGCCCAGGACTACATGGCAGGACCTGGTCAATGACCTGAAGAGAGCTGGGACCACAGTTTCAAAATAAACCATTAGTAACACACTACGCCATCATGGACAAAAATCCTGCAGCACACGCAAGGTCCCCCTGCTCAAGCCCGCGCACGTCCAGGCCCGTCTGAAGGAAGAACAAGAAGAAAGATGAGTACAACCCCAAGAACACCATCCCAACCGTGAAGCATGGAGGTGGAAACATCATTCTCTGGGGATTCTTTTCTGCAAAGGGGACAGGACGACTGCACCGTATCGAGGGGAGGATGGATGGGGCCGTGTATTACGAGATCTTGGCCAACCACCTCCTTCCCTCAGTAAGAGCATGAAGATGGGTCGTGGCTGGGTCTTCCAGCATGACGACCTGAAACACACAGCCAGGGCAACTGAAGAGTGGCTCCGTGAGAAGCATCTCAAGGTCCTGGAGTGGCCTAGCCAGTCTCCAGACCTGAACCCAATAGAAAATCTTTGGAGGGAGTTGAAAGTCCGTATTGCCCAACAACAGCCCCGAAACCTGAAGGATCTGGAGAAAGTCTGTATGGAGGAGTGGGAAGCGTACCTATGATAAAAACTACAGACTTCTACATGCTTTGAGTAGGAAAACATGCAAAATGGACAGTGTATCAAATACTTGTTCTCCCCACTGTATCTGAAGTCTCTCTCGAACTTCAGCCTTTGTGCAGAATTACAGCCACTAGAGCCAGGCCCACAATGAGCTTTCTTCAGGACGTGCCATTTCTGAGTCTGGAGCTTTTGAGGAGGGGGGGTGGGGTTGTGGCCTTGACCAACGGCTTGACAACCTTATGACCTCACAAGGGGCAAGATTCCAGATCGG
>NC_045748.1:10734882-10759358 GCF_008692095.1 Etheostoma spectabile | reverse complement strand
AGCTTTCATTTTCTCAAAGGCAGAACAGGATACCCGGGGCTCGGTTTACATCTATCACCATTTCTAGCCACTGGGGGACCAAAGGCAGGTTGGGAAAAAAAAAAAAAAAATGTTTTCATGCCATGGGACCTTTAATCTTATTCCAGAATATAACCTATTTGTGTTTAAAGAAATAACCACAGTGGAATTAATTGCGTAGCTAATTTGCCCCTGACAATTAAATAGAAATGAATACTTATCTGGAAGTATAAATATCTACAGAAGCTGAGAACGACCATGGAATTTTTTTTGTGCATTGTTATCTCATGATAACGACTTAATATTTTTTATATACTTAGTTATTAATGTAGGTTGTTATAAGATAATGCATACAAAAAATACATGGTCGTTCTTGGCTTTCATAAATATTAGTGGTGGATAAGAATTTAAAATATTAAAGTAAGAGTACAAAATTATTAACATTATGCAAAATGGCCCTTTTCACAATCCCATTATATAACTGGATGGTAACTAGTGATGCATTATGTACAGCTACTTCATACTGCTGGGAAGCTTGTGGAATCCCACCTGTTGATCAATTAAGTCTCATCTGTAATAAAACACAATTACATATTTGTTGGTTACTTTGTTTCATTAATCTGAAATCTAAACTAAATCGAGGTTGAGAGATTCACTTAGAGTGTGTTAAAGCTCAATTAGGTTAGTAGTTACACCTTACTTAATCTGGAGCATCACACCGGAGTAATCCTCAGTGTATTTTCCTTGAACTCGCCAGACTATTTCCAGTGCTATAAACAGGGGGCGGAGCCCGTTTACAAAAGGAGTGGATTTGGTGACGTCACCCGAGCCAGCGCCCCTGCGCACCACACAAGCTGAAGCACGCGCCCACGGCTCACCCACCGAGAAGAAGCTCCGGACGTCAGTTGAAACATGGCGTTGAACGGGAGAGCTGTCACCAGCGTACAGAGGGGAACCACTGCGTTTCTCTAAGAGTCAGCGACGGATTACATTCTGACTACTGAAGCTTGCCGGAGCACGTTTACCTGAAATTAATCTTTTTTTTTTTTTGCTACTTCTGGGGACGGAACGTCACAGCCAAAAACGTTACAGGGTTATAACGTTTACCTGGACAATTGACCACAGAATATGTGCAGATTTATTTAGCTAGCTGGCTAGTTAACCAACGTTAATTTACCTTACGCGGTGGGTGCTAACGCTTACAGCTAACGTTATCGACCCTGTCAAGCCTTCGGCTATTTGGGTTAACTCCTTGTGCACTCAGAGCTAACGTTACTAGTCAGTAATAACATGATTCGGTGAACTGTTGCTGCTTGAATTGCTTCTCACTCAGGTCCCGCGAGCGTAACTGTAGTACACCTGAGCGTCATATACAAGTTGATATCATTTTTATACTTTAAGAGCCAGATAGCGTTGAGAAAATGTCAGACAATCAGAGCTGGAACTCGTCCGGTTCCGAGGAAGATGTAGAGCCCAGAGATGAGTCTGGACATCTCGTTGGCGTCGTCGACTTGAGCGGAGTCCTTAGTAAGGTAAGTCATGTTTTCGGCCAAACTCGATTTCCTCCGAGTTAGCTCGGTCACTGCCAAGTTCTAATTCAGAAAAAAGCCAAACAGCCAGGTGTTGTGGCGATAAGGCATTTGGGTTGACACATAAAACACAGTGGGTATATTTCCACTACGACAAATAATGCGCAGCATTGCTTATGAATGGAATAGAAGTGACTAAATTAGCTGTAATATGGGAGGTGCTAATCCGTGTAATCTGACTCAATTATTTTGCTATTCAGACAGCTTTATTTTTATAGCAATTTGGGTCAAATACGATCAAATCTGTTTAATAATAACTGTTCATCAGCCGATGAACTCACAGGTTAATCTGTAATGATTGCCAATGCCAAAACAAAACTGCTATCTGCCTATGACACCAATGCTGGGGTAGTTTTTGTTGGTAATGAGGGGATAAGAGTGGAGAAGAAGAAGAACTGTTCAATCAACTTTTGTTTTGGCCCAAAAGATCAGCTCTGTCTTGCATGAGAAACACACCACTGTATAAAATACACCGCTCAGGAATATCATTATACATTAGCTCATAGATCCTCTATTCATTTACTGTGGTAATGAGTGGAGCTAAAAGTGCATAGCTCATTCCAGGTTTAGCTACATGTTAGAATACCTGTATAATAATGTTAAACCTGTGGTATAGGTGTTGCACAGAAATGGTTGCGCAATTCTGTTACCACTATAATTAATTATTGCAGCTGTTCTGTGGCCTAGTGTAATGTTACATGTGCAGACATTAACGTTTTCCTATCAAAAAGATTTAAAAGGCTTTGTGCCGATTTTGTCATTGACTACTGAACGCCTCATTTCAAAAAGGTTAAAGCAGGCCCTGTGCCTTTGCCATGTCTACTATGATAATACGGATACAGCGAAGGGTGTTAGTTGGTGTTATGGGAAAATGATCAGTGATCCTTTAAATATTGCTTTAACAGTATGCAAGCTGCGGGAAAACCTTTGCTGGGATGCTGTTACTAGTAAATGTTTGCACCATGCACAGCCAAGTTACTGTTGATCTTTTCTGTTTTCGTCAGTAAACAGACTGTTAAGTCGCCAGCTAGACAAAGTCTTGGTAACCCTTGTGGCCAAAAGCTTCTGCTCACTTGGTTTTGACCTAGTTGAACACAGTTTTAATTAGTTAAGCTGTCACAAGCAAATGGGGTATTGATGTCATTGTTTCTAAACAGACTGCATGCTGACCTGCTAGCCACGCATATTGTGAAATTAAGCCGATCTGCATTCAGAAAAGCTCACCTCTTCAATCACACTGAGCCCTTTACACGGCATAAGTCTTGTGAGGATTAATGAGGCCACACAATCCCACAAATGAGCCAACACACGTTTTCCCAAAAGTGCAAACGTACATGTAGTGTTGTAATGTACACCAATTTGACAGTAAAATGGAGACTACAATACAAATAAACAGTCCTTTGATGAAGACCGGAAGCCTTTCAATACAACACCACAAAGCGCAGCCTCTAAACCATTTGAATAAATGTCCAAAGAACAGGAAATTATTTTCAAAAGAAGGTGGTATGTTGCAAATACATAATATTCCATTACATTGTAGAAATGTTTTTTTTGTATTTCTCTTGACCCTCAGTATACAAAAGTTATTAATTGAAGTTCTTTATTTTTTCAGTGGACAAATTACATCCATGGATGGCAGGACCGTTGGGTGGTTCTAAAAAACAACACACTGAGTTACTACAAGTCTCAGGATGAGACAGAGTATGGCTGTCGCGGTTCCCTCTGCCTTAGCAAAGCTGTTATTACCGTGAGTACTAATGACTTTCTTTACTACAAAGCCGTTCTGTTGACTGTGCATCAATATGACACAATCTTTTTACTGCAAGAACGGGGGCGTATTTGACGAAAGCTCTGTGTTTTTGATTGCAGTTTACATTGTGCAATAGCGGCGCTTTGAAATGTCATACAAGAACGTATGCTGTTTATGTAAGAGGGCTACATTTTACAAGAAATAGGAACCATCACTCTCACCATTAAGCCACCAAACAGCAGAGAAAGCAGAGATATTTTGTGTTAGTTGAAAGAAAATATCAGTAAAACCAGCACTTAAAAATAAAAGTGTGCCTTTTTACTTTTATTTCAATAAAAGAATGATTTCCTCTGATTTGTTATAAATTCAAAAAGCAATTTGTTGTATTTTAGCAGAATACTGAAAGCTGAGTAGACTTTAATATCGGTTTATGTATCACAAGTAATATCGTTACCTCAACATTCAACAACGTTGTCGCAAGTTTTCCTCGTATCGTGCAGCCCTACCTTTGGCCACATTGCATGCTGTGTTTAAATGTCAAGGAATCGCAACGTTGTGTTGCACTCTGATGTGATGAAACATTTACATTTTATTAACACAAAGTCAAGGTATTCTAATTCTGTAATATACCATCCAAATCAACATGAAGGGGATACGCTGATCACATCTGGAGCACATACTGATTCTGCTTCTTTGGGCGTTCTACCCACCTCCCTCTTCTTCTCCCCAAGCCTCTCATATATAGTGTAGAGATGTTTGGAATAGAATATAAGATGGGATTCAGATGTTTGGCATCCACCATATGTTCCTATTAAATCCATGAAGGGATGCTTGTGCTGGCCTAAGGCTTCACTTATTGTTGGCAATTCTAAATCAGATTAAGAACTTTACCCTGGTTTTCTCAAAAAAACTTGTTCAACTCTTGGTGAAACTATTCTTTTACAAAGAGCTCCTGATTATGTTCTATTTGAGCGTATCTGGCCTGTCAGGTGACCGTTCTAGTTTCACAATAACATGCTATGGGTAACACTTTAATGTAAAAGCCATCACGATTAGTGATGCAGTGTCACTCACTGCGTAGGATAGGTCAAGAAATTGGAGCAGGGATAACAGCAGCTTACAGTATATTGAAGCAGAGACTCCCAAACCTTTCAGACTAATAATATACTGTCTCAGAGATCCAAAAGGGGTTACACCACACTGCTAAGCACAGAGAAAAATAAATCCCAATGTGGCAACAGTGATTGTGTTCACACTGTTTAACCTTGCATTATGTTTCAGTGGGAACTCAGGTCACTCATTGACTGAAGCTTAAAGCAGGCTTTCCTGCTATTTGTTCAGCTTCATCCATTCCCAGCTTACGTAAATAATAACCTCCATGCAACACTCTACTGTAGTCATTTCTCATTCCAATGGAAATATGCCTCAAAACCCTGGGGTGTAAATAACAAAGAGTTATAGCTGGTGACCTGACAGCCATGCAGGGAAAAAACATTTTAAACAAAAGTTTATTTTTCTTCACCAGTATTTATCTTCTTTTTTCACCCTTTATTTCATTTCCCCTCATGACTTTCTTATCAACTCAGACACAGATGCACCATGATACAGTATGGTATCAGACATAAAACATTGAGGTGTATTAAGAGTAAAGATGTTCCTCCGATACTGCCTAAAAACACTGGGATCGGGAAGTACTGGAGTTAATGTACCGATCAGATACGACGTGAAAAAAAACTAAAGAAAATCTACGTTAAAGTAGTTTATTAATGTTCTTTTTCCGTTATAATTGACTTTCAAACTGGATGATAAAAGGAAGTTCTGTGGCGTTCATTGTTTGTTCATGTTTCACAAAAGAGTTTAACCTGAGGAACAACAAAGATATAGATCATATTACATCCATACAGGGATAGTAGTATACAGCTTTTAAAACATAATCAAATATATTATACACTGGTATCGGATCAGTACTCGTATCAGCCGATACGCAGGTTCAGGTATCAGAATCAGGAAGCAAAGAATGGCATCGGGCCATCTCTAGTTAAGAGTAGGGAATATCTACCTTTACATCTATTGTGGCCATAGACAATCTTTTCATTGACACCATACTCAACTTGCACCGTATTGAGGCTTCGTACTTTGTCGTTTCAATTTGGCCCAGAGTTAGGAGCTTGGATCAAAGGCTGCTGATACCATGGGAATAAAAACATATGAATTCTGAATAAAGAATAAAAGCTTCCACAGAAGAGATGTCGCCATACTGTACGCATTATGGCTAAAACTAATTATTTATTCCATTATCGAGTAATCTTCTGATCATTTCCCAATTGTTTTGTCCATGTCAGAAAATAGTGTAAAAAATACCGTTTTTAATATGGTGCAGTGTTCAAATGTCTTTTTTTTTTGTCCAATCAACAGTCCCAAAAAGGTATGTAATTTACTATCATATGACACAGACAAGCATTAAATTCTCATATTTAAGAAGCTGCAAATGACCAATGATTATCAAAATCAAAAGTTTGCGATTAATTATCTGTTGATCGACTAATAAATGGTTGGTTGATCATTGCAGCTCTAGTGTGCATACACTGTATGTAATTAGTTAAGAGGGAAGTCGGTGGTTTAAGTTGCACTGTGTCATACACAGATTTCAGTTAGGGAAGTAATGTTGAGAAACCTGGGCAGACCTGAATGTGTGATATGTTCATTGCAGAACAACCACAGAAAATGGCCGGAAGCATTTCTCAAAAGAGCAAAATGACACAGTATAAAAACCAAAGATTGGTGCTATGGTTGCTAAACCAAACTAAGCTCGTACTGCCAAGGACACACATACCAAAAGCTATCTTAGCGGATAACATGAATCAACTCTCCTATCCCTGCATGCTGCATTTAACTTCAGAGTGAGACCTAAGCTTGCCTGAATGTGTGTGGCTCTCCCCTACGTCTAAAAGGGGTTGTGCTGTGTTTGGGACTCACCCAGACACTTTTCATCTGTGCTCTGAACCGGCCTGCTCGCTCCAGTGTCTCTCAGCTATGTCCTCCAGCCCACTCTGAGTGTAGATGTTCAACTTTATAAAAGGTACATAGTGTGTAGTGTGTGTGGGGAAACAAGAGCCCAAGAGCTGCAGGTGCAGCTTGTTGGGCTTAATTGAGTCAAACACCACACCCCTCATATGTGCATATGTCTGATCCTGTCAATCAAGCTAAAACCACACTTACTCCCATATCATCCCCCATTCCTCCACCTGCTTGAGAAAGATTGAGTGAGATGCACTTATAGATTGAAAACAATAAATTACCCATACAAATGGCTTACAATAAAATGCAATCACATATACTTTAAACTAGTGTCTCAAGTTTCATCAGACCTGTAACAACATCTGTTTGACACAGTCTTAACTAACACAATAGTACAGGTAGGTCACAACAAGCACCGTCTCTTTGTGTTCACAGCCACCTTCATCACTCTGAAACTTAAGGACACTGAATATGATACCATTCAGTGTAACTTACAACCAACATATCTGGTGTCCAGTTATTCAGTTAGTCAACTTTATCCTGGACTGGATTAAATAAAAATGGTAACTAGCTTACTTTAAAATATTGTTGTTGCGTCAGCTATTGCTCATAGTTCATCTCCCTATGTTCTGTACATTCAATGACAAAAATAAAAACCCTTAAACTCTGTGTTGACATGGACGTGGACTATCTCGTCATGCTATTCCAAGCTGCAGGTACATGTGATTGTAAGGTTGTTTGTTGGTGCCAGTGTGTCTTCCTTCAAAGGCCGCTAACCGCCATTTCCATTTTTAGATTCATGGTCAGTTATTAATTGCACACTGGCATTCTTGTTATTCCCTGTCTCACTGGAATAGTGGGTAGTGCAGACTGAATGTATAGTAGCTTAGTGCTGGATTGTTTTTAGTTCTGCAAGGCAGGGGCTCTGGTTGCAACAATTGGGCTTTTTCTCCTTTCTATATCTGTCACAAAGGGATAGGGAAAGCAAATGACTTCAGGTCATTTGGAGATAGAATACACTGTTGGGAATGACGTCAGGTGTGGTGGAAATTGCTAAGTTTCTTTAACTAGGAAATGAGACTTTTCCGTGACTTGTGATTTCCTCTACGTAAGGGGTCATGAGGAAGGTCAAGAACCGCGTGTTTGCGCGCACACGTGTCTCGTTATCAACCTTGTTTTTTTTTTTATTTTGCCTTCCTGTTTCTTGCCTTTCACGCTGACCACTTGGTGAGTCAGTGTTTCCTGCACAATGGGGGTCATTGGGATCCTGTTTTGGTGTCCTAAGTCTACAGAAAGATGTTCCTGGTTACATGCCTCAGTAATAATGATGAAGAAACAACATACTCTATTTGTCCAGAAATCCATTTGAGTCTGGTGTAGCTAGGGTTTCTGTGTTTGAATTGGTTTCAATCCCACCTATGTGTTTTTTTTGTAGGTATTGAAAATCAAAAGCTTTTTTGTTTTATTGAAGTGAGCTCCCATCCTTCAGTTCTGGAGACTGTGACTGCAAACACGTACACACCAGCCCAAAATGGTTTTAAAGGAAGAGTACAGAAGGGCGGTCTTTTTGAAGCTGAGTAGGAAGTTTGTGTTAGAAGAAAATAGAGACAGAATAAAGCTGTCTCATCATTCGGGTTTGATGTTTATAGGACTTGTTACACTGCGATACAGGTGGAAAAATAACTTTATATCTTAAGCTGTAAATTATTTCATAAAATTTGTTTCTCCCCTTCCTTTCCGGTTCTCTTTTGCAAACTCTTTTGCAAATTTTTCTCCTTTTTATTGACAATGTTACATTGTGTGAGAGCTTATTTGCTCCAAGAGAGAATGTTACGTGTGAAATTGAACACTACAGGAGGCTATATGCCAATGTTGTTTTAAAATAAAAATAAATAAAAGATTTGCACAAAGCAAGCCGATCCACTTTTCCATGTTAAGATATAAAAAATAAGAGGAAAAAAAGAAATCAAGAGACATTTAGAATAGATACAAATGTGTGATTAATTGTGATTAATTACGAGTTAACTATGACATTAATGCAAATTATCGCAATTAAATATTTTAATTGTTTTACAGCACTAGTTTAGAGTTGAGCTACTGCTGGGCTCCACAATAAGGGAAGTACTTGACAGCTCATAAAAAAGAGTTGATCACCATAAACAATAAACAAGGATGATCACACAATCCCCTGAATTAACAAAAACGGCCCAGTTGTTTGTCTGCTTTGATATCTTAGTGGGGGGGACATTTTTTGTGTTGTGGTTATTTTTGAGTTTGCTTTGTCACGGTCTACTTGTTGTCCTGGATAGGTTTAAAAATGTATTAAGTAACATTATGAGAAGGCTTTTTAAGCATGGCAAAGATGGATTTCCTTTTTGATTTATTCCTTATTTGATTTTGTCCTCCTAACCGAGAAAGATAATCAAAATATGGATTTGTCCTGGGAACCAAAGTGCTTTGCTGCAAACGCTGCAGTACTCATCCTTCCATTTCTTTATACCTGTTAGCGTGGCCTGTTGGAACGTATTCCAGCATGCACTGATTAGGCAATAGAAATTCTCTAGCTCTTCACATTGACTTTGTTCTGTCATCAGCCTGTGTTTCTCTGGTTGTTCATTCATCAAGCACACACACGCACGCACAAGTAGACAGACTCACAAACCAAACACTGCACAGTTTTTTTTGTTTGCTTTCCTTTCACATAGGGCCCAGGCTGAGACCACCGTCAGCATTTCATGTCATCTGGTAATGTGCAATGCTGCTAAACTGACCTTCCAGTGATGGATTGTTATTTACTGTATCCTTGGATCCCAGTAACCTTCTCTGGCCCAGTGCAGGATTTCATTCCCCAACCCTGGCTTTCAGTCAGTATACACATGACTCCATAGTCCCAAGGAGATCAAGAGGAATCCATTTTCTTATTTTCATACCAACCAAATGACACTTAAAATCCTATCTGCTAACAATCTTTGTGTTTTAGGAGAGAAAGAGGCTGTTGAAGTTGTCTGTTGATCTCTTTGACTAGCTAATAACAAATTGAGGGTTAAGGGGGCAACACATTTGTTTCCTTCCTCACTCGTGCTTCTTCTTTTAGTCGGTCTATGCCGCTGGTGTTGATCTTATGCACGTGCTGCTGGTTACTTTTGAAATGAGCATCTGCTTTGGCAAGCTTCCAGCCTTGTGTTGTACATTATTGACACGGAGCATCTGGTCTTGGACTCAGTGCCGTCCAGGTGTCGGGCAACACAGCCAAGTCGCACTCCTCCAATGAAATCTCTTTAAAGACACCATAGTGGGGCCATTTAATACTCTGCCATCTCACTGAAGTAATACAACCTTCAGTAATGGTTTGGGCTCAGGCTGTCTCTGGGAACATGCATTCGTGGGTGATAATAGAATGCGAGCTTGCAGTAGTTTTGCCTTTTTTATTATAGCTTGTCTACGTGAAAATAAATGTTTTAAGCAGTGTCAATCTTGTATAGGTTAAATAGAGTTGGTAGACAGAATAAATCCATAACGAATAATTATATAAAATAAACTTATAATAACATATTGATTCTCTAACCCAAATAATCGATAAATACATTAATTTAACAAACACTCCAGTTGTTAATTTCAATCACTAATTATTTCTCTCTGAATCAGCGGCTCCCGTCGTTCTTGCAACATTGCACACTCTTGCCCCTCCACAGAATAATGATTGCATTTATTGTGCATTTCAGATTTACTAAAACATCCCAGATGTGTTTATTGATTTGTGGCCAACAGAGGAATGCAGAGGTCTCTTCTCCAATGCGGTTTCTTTGTTTTGCTTACAGTCCAAACTGCAGTCTCTGGCATTCCTGCTCATTCAGTCTTTTCCTCTTCTTTGTCTTTTTCATGCGGCATCCTCAACTACGCTCAAACAAGCCAGACTCTCAATCATATGTCAGCCTCTTCTTTTATTGTAAATGTGATGAGAGTTATTTAGCATCGGGACTCACTGTAGAGGAGGTGTCCTTTCAGAAGGGCCCCATACATTTCAAAGATACTACACAGGTAAATACCATTGCTGTCACCACCATTCCGTTCACTGCTACTCTCCCCCAACACACACACACACACACACAGTCCCTGGTTGCTCGCCATGCCGCCGCAGCAGTTTCACAGCGCTGACAGCACATTGGAGGGCCATTAAGAATATGCTCCATCCTGCAAGTTGCCTTAAAAGGCCAGTTGTCTGCGTCTTCCCCTACAGGACGGTGTCTGAAAATGGAGGCTGCTGTGCCACTAGTACACTCCTCATCTTATATCTCTGTGATATATATATATAGATCTTTACTCCCATCACTGTGACTGGTAGCTTGCCATGTTTCTAGTTGTTAAAGCCATCTCAGGAACAGATTGTTGTCCACCACGTAGCGCACACCAGAGGGTTAAACAGTTTGCTATTTCAGTTTCAATTCAATAGCAATTTACATGGATTGCCATCTCTCACATATGCCCCTCTCACTGCTCTTCCTGAGCAGGAAAGAGATTTATGTTTCCTCTTGCTATGAAAAGAACACGACAGCATTATCACAAAGATCAAGCCAGCTGGGTTTCTATAACTGGCCTCATTTCATAGAATTCTTCATTATCTGATCCCTTTCTCTGCTTCTATCAGATGTCGAGAGAGGATTTGATAATAGAGCTGGGCTATATAGAGAAAATCAAATATCACGATATTCTTGACCAAATTCCTCAGTGTCGATATTGCGACGATATTGTATGGTTGACTATTGATGCTTTAACAAAATGTTATATACACAATGAGACTTTTGATAAATATTCTCCAGAAATGATATAATGACTTAGTGGGTAAAGGTAAATAATAGAACAGTCTGGTAAGTTCAGAGAATGACATCACTTTACTGTAAAGCAGCTTGTAAAACCAGGTAAAGACAACATTTACCATATTACAATATATCCAAAATCTAAGACAATATCTGTCTCATATCTGATACAACATTGTTATTGCCCAGCACTATTTGATGATAATATTAAAATGATCAGCACGGTATACTTTAAATGCACACTGACTACATCGTAACAATTCATCGTCAATTGGTTAAAATCAATATATAAATGTGTAAAGATTACAACCAGTTGAGATTTCGAAAATGAATTGCGATGCAATTTTTAAACAGCCTGGGTTTTTCTCTTCGATTTATTTATTTATTTTAAAGTGGGATTTGTTTTATAATTCAAATTATTTTTTTCATTTTATTTGTTTTACATAAAATACAATTTCAGTTGCACTTTTGATAAGAGCACATCTGTTGTTTAGCACAGTTTATATAAATAAAGGAATATTTTTCAGTCATTTGTCTGCAGCCGACATGAAATTGTGTTGTGAACTCAAAATCATGAATTGTATTGAATTAGAAGTTAACTGTATTTTTACATTCCTAACACTGTCTAATCCGAGTTTTTGTCCGGTGTCCTTCCTTTTTAGCCTCACGAGTTTGACGAGTGCCGGCTGGACATAAGTGTAAACGACAGCGTGTGGTACTTAAGAGCACAAGACCCCGAGCACAGACACCAGTGGATTGACTCCATTGAGCTGCACAGAGTAAGTGACACACACGCTAACACAGCAGAAAACAAACTGCTGGCATCAAAAGAAACCAAATCCTTGTCACATTTGCAACAAATAAGAGTAAGTTAATAAAAGGTTGGATTTGTGAATGTGTGTTCATTGTATGTGTGTGTGTTTCTATCAGAGTATCAGAGAGGGAAGGAGAGAGAAGGGAGGAATCCAGGGAGCAATATTCATCACTTCACCACTGGTGCGTTTGTTGGCAAGTCTGTAGGACGTAGGATTGAGTGCTTCATTTGTCTTTAGCACCGTACTCTGTGCTGTTTGTGTTGACTTGTGTTTATTTAGTCCATCAAATTCTTACTGTGTGAAATAGTTTTTATCCTTGATGATTAACGATTGGTGCATGACTCATGTAAAGGCTTTAACAAAAGGCTGCTTAGCTAAAAGTTATCCTAACCTTAGACAAACATTTGGCTCAGAGTTAAGATAATCCTTTATATACACAGACATTTAACACATGGGTTACCCTGAAAAGGGTTAGAAGACTTACTGAGAAAGATGTGTGAAACGCACAGTCAACAGATAACTCTGTTTTAAAGATTTTCTGGGGACAACCCTGAAAAGTTTAGGTTAAAGCGTAACTTTTGCCAAAATGTAACCAAGGGTCTTTTGTGAATGTACCCGAGTCAAACTTTCGTTTAGCATTTTGGTGAGAGTTACGCTTTAACCTTCCCTGGAGGAGAGTCCGTTAGCCCTTGACTCATAGTCACAGCTTTCTTCCTTTGTTGTTTGCCTAAAATATCATTCATTCATTCATTCTATCAAAATTTATACTCGAAATATCATTGAGTGGCAGCCCTTATTAACACATGACATTGAGTCAGTAGACAAAGACAGCACAGAATGGGCGTAACACCATCATGAGAACAGAGAAAGATGCTGAAACATTAGAAAACCAATTTGATAAACAGATCAGGACAACCAGGATGCAAAAGAAATACAACCATGTAAAGCTCTTACAAGTAGAAGTTTAGAGGTCCTAAATCAGTTTCCTAAAATGTCCAAAAGGCACAAGTGAGTTGATTTTAAGAAAGTGTTGTAATTCGTTCCATGAGTCAAGTGCACTAAAACTAAAAGCAGTTTTTCAGAAAAGTTCAGAGCGAGCTTGTGGAACATGAAGTAAAAGCCAGTCAGCAGAGCGAGTCCGATAATGTCCCTCTGAATGACGAAAGTAGATCTGTAAGGTAAGATGGCAGTTTTCCAAAACAGAGGCTTAGTGATACCAGTGAGTATCACGTCTTTCTCAGAGAGAAGACCATCCAACCCTGTCATATAAAATACCATAGACCTTACTGGTTATAAATCTCAAGGCGGAGTCTAGGGAGTTAGGAGCTCTTATCAGTACAATGTGAATTTACACAGGGCTGAAATGCAAGTTCAGCCTTTAAGTACTTTTGTGAAAAGCCTTGTATTGCAAGGAGAGCAAAAGTGGCAGTGCCCATTTAATTCAGTCAATGGGAAGGACAAAAAAGAAAGTTGCAATCCCTACTGTTAACTGAAGACAACGAGAATACCTACACACTGTTTATGGTCGTACATACACAGCAACCAACCATCAAATATGTAAATTATGTTTTGCATTGTTGGTGTAAAGATCCCATGAGTGATCCTAGCCATAGAGGAAAGATAAAAATGACAGCACAACATCAACAAAAGGTTTTGTTATACTGATGTGTATGATAAAGTCTAAATCTAAGGCAGACATAATCCAGAGTGGAGCAATGTGTCTGACATAGATGAGGAGTAGACAGTAACCACACCTTCAGCCTGTCTGCCAAAACACATGCATGCTCAGTCATAGACCTTAGTTTGGGAAATCCCCCCCCCACTCACTCATCCCAGCACTGGAGAACCACCGTGACTCATACATATACACACACACACACACACACACACACACCCCATCCTGTTCACTATGAGTCACCGCTGAGACCTCTTCTTCCTAGAAGCCCCCGATCCTTCTCAAACCCACATTACACTCAGCAGCCCAGGGTCTCCAAGGAGACACAACACATAACAACGAACAGTTCAGACCTCTTAGTTAGACCGTGAAATCTAAAAGCAACACTTGTTTCTAGGATACTTTCTGTTAAAAGTAAGCTGTGTTTGTTTATTTTGTAATGTGCACTGACAACCATATGGCATAAATTCCAGTAATGTAAGGTCTTCTTCTATGGTAATTTTATTTTTATTGCTGAAACAGCTTTGTGACCTGGATAAGTCTGTTTCTGCTCAGCGCAGCTTTTCATAAGCACCAGGCTTTATGTCACTAGTGAGGATTGTGAGAGCACTCAAGTTTTAATCACCCCACACATAAACAATCATACAGCTACTCAGTGTTTGCAATGCTGCGTGCATCTTAGGAACACGCGTGTAAGAATTACCATACATATAGCTGAGATTGGTGACAGGAGACCCAGCTGCTTATGCTACTTTTGACTAATTTTATATTTTGTATTTTCTGAATTTATCGAGTGATGTAGCTGCAACAAAAAACCTCTGCTGCTGTTTTTCTTCTGTTGCGTTGAATTCATTTATTCATTTTGAGCATGTAACATTCAATATAAAACAGCAGTTGTTGAAAACACATTGAACAAAACAGAAAAAAGGGTAAAGAGAAAGAATAACAATCGATTTCATTAGCGTTTTTCCTTAATTTACATGCACACAAAAAAATAGCTTGAAGTTCAAACCTCTTTATAGTAATTAAATCATTTACAAAAACTTAATACACTCATAAAGCTTGACATACTTATCACATTAATGTTCTTATCAAACAGATTAAACAGCCCTCATGCAAATAGTTAAGGTGTGCTGATAAAGCCAGCAGTGGCAGTATATTGGCTAAAGGGCAAACAGCGCCGACTGAAATCTCGTGTGAATACAGACGGAGTTACTTCTGGCCGTTGACCGACAGTTACCCCAGCCTCTTACAACTGCCAGTCACGTGCATTGACATGTCACACCCCCTGGTGGTTGTAATTGGCAGTGTCTCTTAAAGGGAAACACATCTCTGTTTCTCCTTTCCACCAGTATCTCTCTGTACCGTTGAACCTCTCCTCTCTGCTGTCAACGGCCATCTATTTCGAGGGCCAGGATGTTATGTAAGAGGAGAAGGGGGGAACCAGTCAGGTTTACAGGAAGTCAGAAGAAGATTCAGTTGTGTTGCCATGGTCACTGAATCTGTGTCATGCTGTGCTTCTGTTGAGGTCCCTAACCATATCCTGTTTAAATGGTTTTACAACAGGATATTAATAAGGCTTTCTGGAAAGCTATTTTTCTTGTTTCTAATAGGATTTCAACCTTGTGTACATATTTGGATGTAACACAAAAGTAACTTAAAATAGGTCATTTGAATAGAATAGTATAGAAAGCCTTTATTGTCATTATACACAAGTGCAGTACCTGTGCAATAAGATTGTTGCAACCCCTTTACAGTGTTGACACGAAATATAAAAATACAAAATATAAGAGAATAAAATATAAAAATATAAAGTGTAGGTAGATAGGTAGTGCAATTGGGTTTTGGGGGATTTACAACATTAGACTGTAGTACTGTAAGGCAAGAGAGCAGTATTAATTTATATTAAGTATATTAATGTTTAAATTACCAGAACAAATGGGACACGGTGAGAATAGATGGGACACGATGGGGAGAACACTTTAGATCAGATGGACAGCTAGAGCAGCGATTACTTAGATCAGTTTCACTGCAGGATTAGTGGTTAAGCTTTGGTTTTGTGTCACTGGGTTTCCTCTAGAAGTTTCTGCTGACTTGTGCCAGCTAAATGACTAATTATGATGTATGATAAATGGGCGTAAAATCACACATTTTATCACGGTATGATATTATATTGATTCTTTGGAACACGATACAATGTTTACTGACACCACAAATTCTGCCACTATACAATTTTGATTCATTTCAGGGGCCCGATATACGATACATAATTCCATTTATATTGTGTTTACAGTAAGTAACTAAAAAAAATAATAATTGGACAATTTCATTACCAAGGTCTTCCAGACATTTAAATTAAAAACAAAACTACTACAGTGAGACTTTCAAAATTACGAAATTATATGAAACCAATATTTTCATCAATATTTTCACTTTGTATTGATTATATTGGACCGTTGAGGATTGAATCAATATATCAGATTGATATATCGTCACACCCCTAGTATGTTCAACCTAGTATGTTATTGAGTTAGGCTGCTTTGTGACAAGATTACTGACTTGTCTCCGTGTCTGAACCCCCGACCCCATGTAGGCTGACTCTGGATATGGCTCCGAGTCCAGCCTGCGGAGACATGGCTCCATGCTGTCTCTCACATCAGCCACCAGCGGTTTCTCTGCCACCTCCACATCCTCCTTTAAGGTCAGTTTTCTGGGTAATGTTTACTCTGGCTGAGGAAGTCTTTGGCTTCCATTTTGTATCTGCAAACAGGACGTATTTTCTGTTATTTGAAGGCAAACACGCAAGCTGTTTATTTTTCCCACATGTACTGAACGGTTGATTTGTGGTTTGTGGAAATATAAACAAAGTGCTGACAACTCTGATGCTTTATTGTTTTGTTTTTTTAGAAGGGTCACAGCCTGAAAGAGAAGCTGGCAGAGATGGAGACCTTCAGAGATATCTTGTGCAGGCAGGTGGACACGCTTCAGAAATACTTTGACAGCTGTTCAGACGCCGTGTCTAAGGATGAGCTGCAGAGGGATAAAAGTAAGAGCCGCAGACACCTACACTTCTTCTAACCAGTTATTTTGTTACTCTGTAGGGGATCGGATTTTTGTGCTTTTAGATGAGAAGTGAATATTATTTTATTTTGAAAATACCACTTCCTGTGGTAGTCAATTAATTGAAAATTAATAAGCAACTTTTTATCATTTTGGATAAGTGCTCCAGTCGTCAGGTTTTTAAGCTAAAATAGATTTAATGCTTTTGTCATTTTAGAGTAAACTAAAGGTTTTTCTTTCAGTACAACTATGAAGATGGCACGCGCAAGAAATTTTATTTTTTTACTACTTTTAGGCAGTTTACAGACAAAACAATTATTCTTATTAGTTTTTTCAACCAATAGATAAATAGATTTAAGAAAATAGTTTGTTGAAGTCTAGTTTGTTTTATCACGTAGCTGTTGCATTAGGTCTAGCAATGTGCAGACATACTGGAAAGGTACAGTGTGACACAAATATATATCTGGAAACCACAAATGAGAATTAATAATATAAGATAAAGCTAACCTTTTTCTTGCAGGACACAGATATGTCACAGAGAATCTTTCGCTTGCGTATTTCATGTATAGATTGTAAAAAAAAATATTTGGAGTGCAGAAGGAACGTGCACTGAATCATGTATACACTGGTCTGTGTGTTGTGACTCAGACAGCAGTTATTCTACAAGCCCCCTCATAACCCCATCTCGGCTGGCTGAACATTTGCTTATGGCAGCCTGCACTGGGAGCCTGTGGATGACCACACTTAATGAAGCCCTGCTTTTGTTCTCCTCACCTCCCTCTCTCCGCTCGCTCTCTCTCTCTCCCTCCATTCTAAAGATGAAACCAGACCATTGTCATATTCTCCAGCACAGCAGATTTCCTACAGCCTGATGGTGCGCTGTGCCGTAGCTTCGGTTGTGAATTGGCCACAGCGCGCCACCCTGCCCTGGAACGCCAGTTGGCTTTCAGTAGGGGTCCTGCAAGAAATGGCAGTTACCTGTTTGCCTCTCTTCTCTGAAACTTAATTTCTCTTTTTCCAGTCGTGGAGGATGATGAAGATGATTTCCCCAACACCCGGACAGATGGAGACTTTTTGCACAATAACAACAACGGCAGCAAAGAAAAATGTGAGTAATGCAGACATCTTCAAGTTATTTTTCTATTTCAACCCTAAATATGCATGACTATCAAGCGTAACGTTTGTAAAAAAAAAACAGCATTAGATATTGTTTGTTAAGAAAGCAATAGGGCTGCAACCGACGATTTCTTTCATTGTCGATTAATCGATCGTTAATTTTCTCGAATAATCGATTAGTTTTTCCTTCTCTGAAATGTCAGAAAATGGTAAAATGTGGATCAGCGTTTCCCAAAGCCCACAAAGACGTCCTCAAATGTTTTGTTTTGTCCACAACTCAAAAGACATTCAGCTTAGAAACTTGAAAAAATTGACATTTAACCATCTGGAATTAGAGAATTTCTGCTTTGTTTGACAAGAGAGTGACTCGAACCGATTAATCGATTATCGAAAAAGTCCACAATAAATGTAAAAGTTGACAACTAATTGATTAATCTTTGCAGCTTTAGTCAGCACAGATAAAAAATGTCTCAGTTGAAACAACCATTACTTGTTCTAACTTTGGCCAACAAGAACTGTTTTGTCATAGAATGGTGATTGAGAAAATGGGTTTTTGAGCAATTTCTTTTTTTTTTAAATGATGCTCCATACGTTGTATGTCCATATGTTCCTCCATATTTAATATATTTTCTTAAGATGCTAAGGAATGATCTTAACTAAAATGACAAGAGAACTTTAGGTTAGGAACTTACCCAACACTAGCATTTGTTTTAGTCCCATGCTCCTCTTTTGTGCAGTGTTCCAGTCCTTGAGCCCCAAGGGAATCAATGGCATAGACTTTAAGGGTGAGGCCATCACATTCAAGGCCACCACAGCGGGGATCCTGGCCACTCTGTCCCACTGTATCGACCTCATGGTGAAGAGAGAAGACAGCTGGCAAAAGAGGGTTGATAAGGTTTGGATCCAATTAGCCATGTTTCATCCACTTACCTGAAAGAAAGCCTGTGTTACTTTAGGATTTTTCAGACAATAGTAATTGCTTTTCTTTGTTTATCTACAGTCATCTACTACTACAACAACAACAACAACAACAAAAAGATGCAGGAGAGAAAGTTATTGTAGGACCTGTTTAATGATTCTGTATTTTTGTCCGCGTAGGAGATGGAGAAGCGGAGAAGAATAGAGGAGGGCTATAAATCAGCCCTCAATGAGTTGAAGAAAAAGCCTCAGTTTGGAGGCCCAGATTATGAGGTGAAGTGTAAAAGTCATCTGTAATGCAGCATTACGTTTGTGTTGTGATAGCACTTCTGAAGTAACGTTACCTTTCCCCTTATTGGCAGGAGGGTCCAAACAGCCTCATCAACGAGGATGAGTTTTTCGATGCCGTTGAAGCCGCTCTCGACAGACACGACAAAATAGAAGAACAGGTAAGCAAAAGATCAGATGCACTATTTTTACCACTAAGGTGATGTTCGATAAAAACAATGAGATACTTTGAAGGTAGTAGTATATTTATAAAAAATAGTATTGCCGTCAATTAGGGGTGGGAATCCCCAGATGCCTCCCGATACAATATCATCACGATACTTATGCCACGATACGATATTATTGCGATTTTAAACATATTGCATTATTCTGCGATATATTGCAGTTTATCACCTTTTTTCCAACTTCTAAGTTTTCCCAATTTCAAATGATGTCCCAAAAGGAAACTTTGTCAAACTCTGTTTTATCTAAAAAGAAACATTTCTCTTTTTGTTCATCTCACTTCAGTTTTATTGCTGCAAAATGGGATACTATGCTGTATCGTTTTTCCCCCACCCCTACCGTCAATCCATTCAAATATTTAATCGCAATTAATTGCATAATTGTTCTTAGTTGATCACAAATTAATCTCCCATTTATGATCTGATCTGAATGTACTTTAAAAAGGATATCTTTCACATTTTTAATGCTTTTATCAACATGAATGCTCTTGATGGGAAATAGAACACGCCTCGGCTTCAACCCGCTCCTTTTCGAACGGTTTGAAAATATTATTGGCAACACTACGTTTTTTCTTTTTAGTTTTTGTTGGAAATAAAATAAAGAAAGAAAAACAGAAAGAAAGATGAAGGTCCGGAGGGAGTTTTTTGTAAGTTAACGGTGATGTTATAGAAAGAGCAGAGTGCGGGATTTTTTCCTTTGCTCCAAGTTTATATTTTCCAACGCACAAAAGAATTTTTGGATGTGCGAGTTGTTTCTCCAAAGAATGTACGTGTGTTGATCGCATGTCAAAAAAAATTTGTGGCATTAAAAGAAGTTCATGTTGACAGCCCTAAATGAAATAGTGAAACAATTATTTCTGCACACTTTTTTTTTTCTTTTTTAAATGTTGTGCTTTTTTTGTGTCCAGTCTCACACTGACAAAACGAGGATACAGAGATCCAGCCCAGTCCCTCCCGGAGACGTTTATTCCAGCACCGGCACGCACAGATTTGCTGACAAGGTAGTCCAACCCTTTACTCCCTAAAACTGCACACACCTAACAGCTACTTTCATCAGTCCACCTGTCCCTCTTCCATTTCTTCACGTTCCTTATTTTTCTCATTTCTTTTTAATTTGACATCTTATCCTTTTGTGTAACTCTTCCTCTCCTCCATTTTTTCCCTCTCTATCACCCCCTCTATTCGTCCCTGTAGCCTCAAATTCAGTCCTCCCCTGTTCTGATAGTCAGCGCCCCTCCTAGTGACGTCCACAGATTCAGCGCTGAGGTAACTCACTGTCCAGGCTCAGCCAGTCCCCCTTCCTCTGCGTTTCAAGCTATAAGAATCATGAACACACAGGAACTCACTGTAGCAGCACGAAGCATCAGCGGCCCTTTTTTATCTGTGTGAAATAATAACTGTGTTACCAGGTAGGGCTGGGCGATATGGAGAAAATAAGATATTGCCGTATTCTTGACCAAATACCTTGATGTTTTGACAATATTGTAGAGTGGAGAATTGGTGCTTTCACTAAATATTTTACAATGAGATTTTAGATAATCATCAATAATGTTTCAAGTGACAATTTAGAGAACTTTTTTTTTTTTTTTTTCAGCTATATACTGACTATATTTACATGCATGCACAAAAAAAGTGCAATGTTATAACAAATCTGCAATTAATTGTATATCTCGATATATGATTTAATCACGATGTGATTCCATTGAAAGAGGATAAATTGTGGGCGGGTTAGCTCAGTTGGTAGCGCCGGCACACATATAAAGAGGTTTACGCCTCGACGCAGTGGACCAGGGTGCGACTCCGACCAGCGGCCCTTTGCTGCATGTCATTCCCCTCATCTGTCCTGTGAAAATAAAGGCCTAAAAATGCCCCCCAAAAAATTCAGGATAAATTATCACATTGAATTATTGCCCAGCCCTACTAGCAGGTCTGTTGGTCAGGTCTGTGCAACTACCCGTTTGAATATAAACCTGCTTTAACATGGAGTCTTTGTGTCGTCCAGTGTTTCTTTTGCCACACGATTTTAGTCCAAAAAACTGAACCCTGTAGAATGTACAGTAAATCATTAGGTGCCGCTTCCTCTGCTTCTGCTTACATTGAACGTGTAACGTTTGCGGACCGTTCACGGATCAATGTGACCCGGAATGTATCTTTCAACTGGCTACACATGCACATGGCGTAGGATTGTGTTAGTCGCAGGCGATACGGAGAGCTTTTTGGAGAGATTCTTCAGTTTTTTGGAGCCAGCACAGCGCTGTGAAAACGACAATTTACTGTCAGCTGTTATCAGAGGACACATGGGAGGGAAACAACATATAGAAACAGAAACTCTTAAAAGGAAACTGCCAAGACATTCGCTGACACTTTATGATCCATTTCTGTGTATAAGGGCCACAGCACACACCTTGTTTTAAAAATATAAATAGAAGACGGTCCTATTTTTACGCTTGTAGAGCGGATCTCTGCCGTGCATGCGCACCACAACGCGCTGCTCCGGTGTACAGTATAGCCAGTTTCAGTGATTACAGTGGAAGCATAGTGTTGGAATGTCCCGTTACACATACATTACACGTGCAATGTAGTTGGCCTGTAAGGCAAGTTCATGCCATGCTGATATCTAAGAGCCTTTTCACGTTGTCATTAACCAACCTGGCATCGTGTTTCTGTCCCTGGCCTTGTGTTATAGGTGGAGGAGATGGTGCAGAATCACATGACCTACTCCCTGCAGGATGTCGGCGGAGACGCCAACTGGCAGCTGGTTGTAGAGGAAGGAGAAATGAAGGTATGAGGAGGTTTTTACTCAGGTTTGTCTATATGTTATACTCTCCCTGAGTCATGCACTAAATTAGCAAATTCTTTAAAGTTTCGGGTAAATTGAGTTAAACCTTAAAATAACACGCATCTGGAATTCACTGTTGAACCACAGTGTTTTATTAAACCCAAATCAAAGCCAACGACATGTACGCACATTGGAAAACATGATTATAAAATGATTTCACTACAGCTGCAAAGATGTATCGATTTAGTTGTCAACTATTAAATCACTCGGAAACAATTTTGATTAATCAATTAACCAGTTTGAGAAATTCTCAGATTCCAGCTTCTTGAACGTAAATATTTTCTAGTTTCTTCACTTCTCTGTGACAGTAACCCCAATCTCTTTGTGGACAAAACAAGACATTTGAGGACGTCGTCTTGGGCTTTTGGGAAACACTGATCCACATTTTGCACCATTTTCTGACATTTTATGGACCTAGAAAAAAGATTTTAACAACTAAAATAACCTTTAGTTGCAACCCCAGATTTCACTTCACCTTCAGTTTGCCTGTGTGTGTGCGTGTGCGTGTGCGTGTGCGTAGGTGTACAGGAGAGAGGTGGAAGAAAATGGGATTGTTTTGGACCCGCTGAAGGCCACCCATTCAGTAAAGGGGGTGACCGGTCACGAGATCTGCCACTACTTCTGGGACACGACCTACCGCAACGACTGGGAGAGTAGGTCTTCCAACTCTGAAACGATGCTAGTTCAAATCCATTTCTTACGATTTATTGGTATGATTATGAAACTTTTTAATTGCTCCCATGTTCTCTGCCTCTTTTAGCCACTATCGAAAGCTTCAACGTTGTTGAGACGCTGTCGGACAACGCAGCGATCGTTTATCAAACGCACAAGGTAAGAGCTAGAAGATCCGAAACTAAATAACCACGACAGTGGAACAGATCCGTTTGGGGTCATTGTATATCAGGGTTTCCGCTGGGCTTTAAAAAAGTCAACATTTCTAAATTGTAGGCCTTAAAAAGAGTTTTGGTTTTGTCCTTACAAGTCTTCATTTTCCTATGTCCATGCAACCCTACATCTAACTCTCTTCTTTTAAACCATGTAAACCTATTCTGGTACCACCTCAGAATACAAATATCAACCTGAAAATGAGCGTAACATGAGCACTTTAAAAAGGTCTTAAAGTCTTAAATGTGATCCGTTGAATGTAAAATGGTAAGAAATGCTGAATGATAAATAATGTGTGTGCTTTAGCGGGTGTGGCCTGCATCTCAGAGAGACGTGCTGTACCTGTCCGCCATGAGAAAGATCCTGGCCAACAACGAGAATGACCCAGACACCTGGCTGGTCTGCAACTTCTCCGTGGATCACGACGACGCACAGGTGAGTCGTCCAGTCCTTTCAGAGCCAGTCGAGGTCTCAGACGCCATGCGAGGAATCGGTTGAGATTCAGAATGAGAATCCTGCTGCTTTTTTTTTTTTTTCTTCATTCCCTTCCTGTCGTCCCACAGCCATCCAACAAGTGTGTCCGTGCCAAAATCAACATCGGCATGATCTGTCAGACCCTGGTCAGCCCGCCAGAGGGAGATAAGGAGATCAGCAGAGACAACATCCTGTGTAAAATCACCTACGTCGCCAACGGTGTGTATCCATGTGTTCTTCTGGCTTCAGTTGGTGAATTCAGTCTATCAGTCAGTAGTATCTGAAAAAGGGCAGATGAAAGTCTTACATTTACAAAAAAATCTAATTAACTGTTTTATTGATAGTATTTGATATTTTTGACATTGTAAGGACAATATATATACAAATATATACATACACACACACTTTGAGGTATGTTGGCGGGTCTTCCATTTTGGGTCAGACACCCCGCGCCTCCTAATGCGAAGGGGGGGGAATCTCTTGGCACCTCACGATTTGATTCCGATTCAGAGGCCAACAATTCGATTCTAAACCGATTATTGATGCATCTCGATGAAACAATATTTTGATGTACATTTCCATGCGTGATTTAAAGAAATATACATATAAATCTGAGTTTGTTACTCAGTTTGCTAATCCCTTCCTAGACAAAGCAGCTAGACTTAGAAAGCTTAGATTTTGTGCGCATCCAAAAGCAGCACAAAGGTCTGTCTTTATGATGCAAACGGGCCAAATGTCTGTTCCAACATGGCTGCTGCAGAGACGCATCTCACAAGCTGCAGGCGGTATCTGTGTGTATATAGCTATACGTGCAGGTTAGTGTCCCAGATTCCCCGTAACGTAACCCTATCCATATCCTAACCTTGACCACTCGAGGTCAAATGCCTAACCCCAACCAATCAAGCTGCTTCGTAGAGCGGGTCTTGGCGTGGCCATAGTGGAATTTGGGACACTAAGCTGTACGTATGCCACGTGTGTGTGTGTGTGTGTGTGTGT
>NC_045748.1:10733726-10734862 GCF_008692095.1 Etheostoma spectabile | reverse complement strand
ATATATATATATATATATATATATATATATATATATAGAACTATAGAACACCATTTTGACTGATTGTGACGTGCTCGTTGTTGCTGAGTAAAGTTGTGTCTCCTGTGTCTGTGTGCAGTGAATCCCGGAGGCTGGGCTCCGGCCTCCGTGCTCAGGGCCGTGGCGAAGAGGGAGTACCCAAAGTTCCTCAAGCGCTTCACCTCCTACGTCCAGGAGAAAACAGCTGGCAAACCCATCTTATTCTGAGGCGCACAGGTAACGCAGGAGCTCGCTTCACCCTCTTCCAAGGGGCAAAACTGCATATTTTACCAGCATTTGGCTGGTGGATAGTTGTCAATTTTGAACCCTGCTTCTGAATCTTTAGTCAGTGCCTACCTTGACATTTTTTTTAACATGAAGCATGTCCGTCTTTCTAGTGTGGAGACACGAGGACAGAACTGCACGTGAGGCTTTGAGGACCCAGTGTCTTCAGACTGACTGCTGCTCTGCTGCCGTGACCAGACAAGTTCCTCCACGTGGTTTCCCCCTCTCCCAGTTCTTAGTTACAAGTCAGTTCTAGTAAGGGGGGGGCGTCACAACGGCGCCCTCTGGTGGCTGCATTCAAACATTTGCCAGACAACCCTCTAACCTCTGAAAGACATTCATGTGAAAGACATTCTTGAGTTAATTGAAACATGGCAGTGATATTCTGACCTCTCATAATCATTTCAAGTGAAATTAATACTTGTTTCCCCTTCATTGTGAAAAGAAGACAGTAACAAAGCACCATTCTTCTTTTTTTTTTTTCTTGTAGTGGTTGAAAGAAAGTCTAACAAGGGGCTCCTCTTTAGTGCAGGTGAGAGCCAATAGCATCAGACCAGCGTCTAAGAAAAAGTTAAAAAGCCTTTATTGATGCGAATAATGCATTGCAGAGAGATATTTTTAAAATACGCACCAATGTGTTTGCGCTACACAGGCCTTCCTTAGGGGGACTGACCAGAGGTGAGCTACAAACAGGAAGTATATAGGACACAGACAGGAAGTGACATCATATTCAAGCCATAGTAAAAAACTCAACATGCAGTTACACTATATGTAATATATAAAATATATATCCTGAGATGAATGCAGCCAGCAGTCGGCCCGGTCGACCTCCC
>NC_045748.1:10731949-10733716 GCF_008692095.1 Etheostoma spectabile | reverse complement strand
CCCGTTGAAAGCTCTCGCAGCTTCTTTCACGGAGACGGCTGACTTGTCATTCCTCTCCGTCTCTTTTCCTACAGATGTCTTAATATATAAATGTACGTATGTTCTATAAGAGCTTTGTAAAAAAGAAACAGATATTTGCTAATAGACTGAACTATTTTTTTCTTGCCGTTTATAGTTCTTATTTCGTGTTCGATATTTTTTTCTGCTAACTTTCGCGAGTGAAATCTCACTGTGATTGATTAAGTCCAGAGGGCCGTCATCGTCTCATGACCCCTATGATGTAAGACTTGACCTCCTCGACGCCGCCCCTCCCATGAAAACACCTCCCGTCGGTGCTGACGGAGCGGCGAGCCGAGAGGAGTTTTTCATATATTTAATGTACAAAGCGGAGGTCATGCACATTGTTTGGCTTTCTAATTGTGTCATTGTGAAATGTCGTGGTGTCGTAGCACATATTTTGAATGAATTTCAAATAGTGTCGCTTACATTTCTCTGAAAGTCAGATTATGCCTAAAGCCGCCTACACAGAGTTGCTCTCCGCGCACCGCCAGGTAGGGCGTCATCGCGGCTGGCAATTTCCCGTTGCTAAGTAATGACATGCTGTTATTCTATTGGTTGCGCTTTTGAAAGGTCAGCGGCAACTTGGTCAAAGTTTAAATAGTTGGAACTCCAAGTGGTAGCGCAGCGCAATGTTGGCCGCCACCGCCCCCCCGCCTTGGGAAATCAGTGGAACGGCCGTGCATGTGTAGGCGGCTTCACCGTAAGAGGAGAATCTAGTCTCTGGTGGCATAAAGGGTGCTGTTAGTGCGCCTATGAAATCACTAGTGCCTCATGGCTCAGTTCCCTTCTTATCCCCTCTGGAGTCAGTTTGAAACATGTCCTACAATAGATTTACTGAATGAACTAGGTGACACTCAATGTGGGATCTCCCACAGAGAGCTAGCAGAATATTTTTACAGGTTCTAGTATTATTCAGACTTACTGTAAGATACATTTCAATTTAATTTCAGTATAAGCTTTGCAACCTCAACATTTCTGTTATTCTTTCTGGTTTTTGTAACATGTACTAGTGGCAGAGTATGAAACCATCCTGTTGATACAGTCAAGTTTGGTCTTTGTATCTTCAGTCTACAAATGTCAGTGCAGAGCTGCAAAGTCCAGAGTTTAGTAAACATCAAACATTTTTTTTTAAAGTTAGTTGTTAAAGCTGTAACTGGACTTTGCAGTTTTAGTCGGCTGAAATGGAGTTGGCCTATGGAATTTTGTTGGCCTAATCATTTTCCAGACAATACTGTAGAAAGTACCTTCATACGTTTCTGGTACTAGTTCCACCTGTGAACATGCTGAACATGTCCAACATGTTTTTTTCCTTGGGTTATATGATAAACGTGTAGTTATTTTCCTCTACTCCTGCCTTTGATTGTTGAGCTTAGAGCAGAAGGACGCGGGGGAGAATGAAGCCAGATGATACACGGCCTCTCGGCCGAGTGGAAAACTAACCAGGCTGAAGCAGTTTCTAATTCAAGTAGCTGAATGTAATTTTAAAAAAAAAACTTTTTTTGTAAATAATTTCTTCATAACAATGCTGTGGGATCAACTTACAAATGTACTGTGACAGCGTCACACTTCTGCTGCCGTTTTAAAAGTGAAATAAAGTTTATCCTGTATCGTTTCCCACGTTTATTGGTTTATAATGTGTGAGAAGCTGGTTCTGTCCCAGATGTAAACACTGGACTACAACAGAGCTGTTTGTGAACAGTGTTTTCT
>NC_045748.1:10719449-10731939 GCF_008692095.1 Etheostoma spectabile | reverse complement strand
GGTAAGTCCCTTTGAGGGGGGGGGGGAGGACTTTGGTCTTTTTCATTTTGTAAACCTATAATCTGAGCAAAAAAGATACAATACAATAACACTATAAAGGAAAGGGAAAAAGCATAAAATGAGCACTTTAGGAGGGAACATATGTAATTTAATTTTTAAATAAAACATAGTACAATCTTTTAAAATTGAATATTCTAACTTCTCCAAGACATACTGGATGTAAGGCCACAGCTGAGCTTCACTGCTTTTCAAAAAAGGAAACAAGAAGCTGCAGGATTAACTTCCACCATGCCAATGAATCCTTCAATCCTTCAACACACATAGTATATCATGAAAGTTTATTAAATTAGTAAATATGGCTTTGATTTTCCAGGGATCTTATTCGCCGTAACACAAAGGAAACAACCTGCCTTTAATAAGTCACTTTGTGACAAAAACCTCTGTTGGAAGATGCTTTCTTTCCTTCCATTAGCCAGTCCTTCTACAGTATACACAGTATACAGTAGCACCTTGAATCAGTTAAGGGTTGTGCAAGTGATATCCTACCACACTGATTTACAACTTACATTCAGGCAGAAAGTTGGCATTTTAAACTGGAGCAAACATCACCTGGAGCAGTAACCTGCGGCCATCTCCAGCTAGCTTTTGGCAAGTGCAAACTTCTCTTCATGCATTTTGAAAAAAAACACAAGGATTGATGTGGAAATTATGTCAGAGTGTTTGATAGGAGATGCAATTCGCTTTTGGCTGAACCACTCTTAAGAGGCACAGGATACGTGTTCAAGACGTGCAGCATAGTGGACTTTATCCAATCTAAACAACATCAATAATTCACAGCTGTCTGAACGATCCAATAACAAAAACAAGTGCAATGTTCAGCTGCAAACAAATAAGTCCCTCAACATAATATCCCAACCCAAAAAGTCAGTATGCAGTCAGTGGGGCGACACACAAGGCAGGCAAGCACACGTTGGCTGTGGTCTTCAGCGTGTTGGGTCTGGGTATTGGTCTTTAACGTCTGGACGTCCTCCACCCACAACGCTCCCTTCAGAACTACGTCAGGAGACGATTCAATCCTCTCAGTTCTCACTGTGAAGTTTTCTTCCGTTAGCTGCTCGTTCAGTCCAAGTGGCCTCTATAGATGGGCCGTCAACATTTCACGTCAGGCAGCCGTCTCCGACTTTGATCAAGGTGTTTCTGACAGGTTGGTTTGGGATCTGGGAACGAGAACCAGGACAAAGTCAGGGATCACAGGGGGGGAGTTTTGACGTTGACAAACCACAAAGAACGGGAGTGAAATATAGAACCTGTTGTGGGCCATGTGGCTCTTGACGAGGTGTCCAGCAGCTAAAGCGCCCATCAGGGAGAGCTCCCCTGCCAGAACCGTGGCACACACCACTCGGGCCAGCTGACGGGCGTTATCGCCTGGCTGGTTGGAACTGGTACCTTGGACACCGAGCATCTACAGACAGATGGAGACAGCTAATGGGTGAAAGTTCAACATCAGCACATCATCAAAGAACTGTGTTACCAATCTCATCAGAGTCTAGGTCCAGCAGGTTTCTGTTTCATTCATCATCAGCTGTCCTAAAAAGCTCTTCCGATTCATCACACTGTCCCTGCAGGGACATCCCCCCCCCGACTAGGGCTCTCTCCTTACAGTGTCTCACTGCCACACGGCTGCAAGTCCCTGATGCAATTAATATCATCTGAGTGGTTGAAATGTCTGAAGATTATTTATGTTCAGTACGCATGTACCCATTTCAAGTTTATATTCCAACTTTAAAGTTCTCAGTAAGGGTACATGATATATCGACTCAATATCGTTATCGCAATATCCCTTATAGTATAGTATATCGAAAAGTGCCGGGATAAGTTTGCAGTATTTTGTTTATTTTGTGGAGCGCTGCGTCCCATCCACTGGCTGCGTGTTTCATTCACGTAACAAACCCTACAGAGCGGACCACGTGTGTGCATATTTCGACAGAGTGTCAGTTTGAGTGAAGAATTACAGCGGCTTGAGAAGGTTTACACACCCAGGCTAAAGTTGGTAAAAAAGGGGAATAAAAAGAAATTGATCTTAATACCTCAATTTGTTTAAAAAAAAAAAGGGAAAATCCAACCTTTTACGGACACCAATTTTTATACACCCCCCTATGTTAAATTCCCATAGATGCAGATTTTTATTACTAAAGGCCAGTTATTTCATGGATCAGGATAGTATGCATCCTGATAAAGTTCCCTTGGCCTTTGGAATTAAGATAGCTAGTTAATAGCTAGTTTTGGACTTTGACATATGTTTAAAAACATTGAAATTAATATCGATATTGCAATATCACATGTTGTCAACATCGTGCAACCCTAGTGTTCAGGTGATTTACAACTGTGACGTCTTTCAAGAGCGTTTGTGACAGTTAAATTCTTTTTTGTACTAATGTGCTTTCAATAATTTATTAAAACAAAAAAAACTTTAATTACCGTGAAATGAAATTTTTAGCATTTAAACTTTCTAAAAAATACATAAATAAATAAATAAATAAATAAATAAAAAGTTAAAGGTGGCATTACCTGCAGACACGCCTGCTGTGGAGCCAGGTTGGTGCCCCCTCCCACAGTGCCCAGCTCTATGGAGGGCATGGTGCAGCTGATGTACAGGTCTTCCCCCTCTGGACCAGCAGGCTCCATCAGCGTGATACAGTTGGAGCTCCCCACTGTCTGAGCCGGGTCCTGCAGCAATAGCACTCAGTAATCAATCAATCAATCAAATCAAAAATGTATTCTATATTATGCTATTTTAATATTCAGAAGTTCCATTTCCGGCTGTCATACTGACACGTTCGACACCGCACACACTTTAAAAAAATACTACAAAAGTAGAAGTCTCTTATCGAAATACAATATTTTGTGTAGCACGGGACTAGGGCTGCAACTAACAATCTGTGGATTATGTTCTAAATTAATCGTTTGGTCTATAAAATGCCAGAAAATTGTGAAAAATGCCCAAGAGGACGTCCTCAAATGTCTTGTTTTACTTTTTTCATAGAAAATGACTCAAACGGATTAATTGCTTGTCAAAATAGTTGGCGATTAATTTCTAATCGAGTCCACAGATAACAGCCACCTCTGAGATTTTCATTATCTAGCCCAGGTACTGTGTTAGAGCTCAAAGTCACTACTCACACCAGGAATAGGGGCCATTTCACCATTTCAACAATTATCTTAATCTTGATTCTTAACCATCTGGATTTTTCCACATTGTTGTGTGAGATGCAGAAATGAAAGGCGTAAACATGTCGGGTGATCGTTACCTGTCCACAGGCGATGTAGATGGCTGCTACGATGTTGGCGGCATGAGCATTAAAGCCCCCGATGCTGCCGGCCATGGCCGAGCCCACCAGGTTCTTGTTGATGTTCAGATCCACCAGAGAAGCTGTGCTGCTTTTCAACACCTACAGACACATTAATGCATTGTTTTAGTGCAAAATGTAGGCTTTTACAAAAGGAAAATAACCACCAGCACATAACAAAAACTGTGGACACTGTGATTTGACTCATGGGTGATGTGTTGTCAAGTCTGTGACGTAACTCTGAGTTCCAACCTTCAACCGGGAGGCAAATTAACCACAGCATTTTAGTTTTTAGCATTTTGGGTTGCAAGCAAGCAAGCAGGTAAATTCCAATCTAGAATATCAAGAGTTTTGTTTGTGGTTTCCTTTACCTCTCGGACCACGTTGGCAGGGATGGTGGCCTCACACACAGCGGACTTCCCCCGACCCAGGATCCAGTTTATGGCAGCAGACTTCTTGTCGGTGCAATAGTTGCCACTGACCGACAGCACCTCCACGTCTGGATACTGCTGCCGGAGCCTGTTCAGAGCCTGTTCAGTCCCCTGGGAAAACACAGCACGCACACACGTTTCAGCATTTAGAGCACTGGAGTTTTTCTAGGCCATTTATTAGCAATTAATAAAATCAATAACCAATATTTGGAATTACACTGAAAATGTTTAACTCAAAAAAAGATTTTGGAATGTTACAAACGCCAACATAAAAGTTAGTTTAAATTCTTTAAGCAATAATTTTACATTAACATAATACCCAGTAAGAGAGAGTCAGAAAGTGTTGTTGGGGGGGGGGACAGACAGAGCTCCAGCCGAGCCAAAGTGGAACACTTTAATTAATTAATTAACTTTATTGGTTATCAGGCAAATAAAACACTGATACTGAATCTGCAAACTGAGAAAAAACGGCCCGATAATCGGCCAGGGATGTCTGTCTTTCCCAAATAAAAATGTACAGACAAGAAAGGATG
Source organism: Etheostoma spectabile (assembly GCF_008692095.1). NCBI lineage: Eukaryota > Metazoa > Chordata > Actinopteri > Perciformes > Percidae > Etheostoma > Etheostoma spectabile. The sequence goes on along the minus strand of NC_045748.1, from coordinate 10,727,628 downwards.
CAATAAAATTGCACTGACTGCTGCGCGAGGTCTGGTCGTACCTTGGAGAGCATGTTCATGCCCATGGCGTCTCCCGTCTGAGACTGGAAGCGAATGTACAAGTTCCTCCCTGCTAAGCCCACCATGAGCTTCTCCAGTCGAGCAAACCTGCCAGGACCAGATAGTTCTGTATCATCTGTATGTCCTTCAATACTGCAATCACATGTTTAAGGTGTGACCCTGGGAAATGGAAAAAGCTACAATCATTCTATGAGTGTTTCCACTGACCTGCTGGTCTGGTCAAAAACCTCTTTGATCATGCTGAATCCATCCGAGGTCTCGAGCCAGACTTTGACCTCTGCAGCCCGGCACGCTGAGGGCAGCCTCACCACAGGACCCCTGGTCATACTGTCAGCTAGGATCCTGCTGCGGCAACCCCCGCTCAGCTGGACAGGAAAAGACAAAAGAGTGAGCACAGCAGCCACACACACACACACACACACACACACACACACACACAGTCAACAACAGCCAGAGCTGGTTCTCCATCACTCACAGAAAGTGCCCTGCATCCTCTGTTAGTGCTGGCTACCAGGCAGCCCTCTGTGGTCGCCATAGGAATGTAGAACTGCTTCTCATCCAACAGAAGGGGACCAGCCACTCCAACTGGCACCGGCATGTAGCCAATCACATTCTCACAGCAAGTGCCCATCACCTACAAAATGCAGAGTAATACTTAAACATTGTATTTGTTGAAAAATGTAAGAAAATAAATCTGCTCGTGGATTAGACAGCATTGAAAGTGAAAGACACGCATGTTTCCACTACCTTGGAGTAGTCGTAGTCTTTATACGGCAGAGAAGCCAAAGCAGAGAGAACAGGCAGTTTGGGTGAAAGCATTTCCCTCCTGATGGCCACGCCCCTCTCTGGAGTCTCCAGGACAGCTTCCAGTTTGTAGTTCAGGATGTTACGTGAGGTAACCAGGTTCATCACCTCTTTATTGCTGAGAAAACGGGCCCCCCTCTGAAAAACATGCAAGGGCAGACCAGTAATTTCCTAAACATTCAGACAAATCCAGTCTTCTGCCAGGATTTCCATCTCCTCTGGGAGCTTACCTGAGGATCTGACAGGATGGCCATACATTCTTCCAGCGACCGGGTCTCAGAATTACAGATACTATGAGGAACGTGTGTTGTCGGAGAAAGAGAGTCCCCTAAACCTGAAACACAGAAGCCGCTCTCCGCGGAGGCCGCTGGAGGCTGAGTCACCTCTGTTGTTGAGGAACCACAAGATACAAAAGTCACACAAAGCAACAAAGCAGCGATTTCATCCGTGAGTACAGATATTATAAAGCTAGCAGGACCAATTATAAGTCTCACCAGTCTCTCTGAACGCCGTGCCAGCCTCATGGGAAAGTTTAGAGTCTGAGACAGCTGGCAAGGTAGGGTTGGTTGCTAAGGTACCGTTCATGGTTGCCTGGGGTTTCGGGGCTGGAAAGTCCCTCCTGCAGCAGTCTCCTGCCAACTTGGGCTTCTGGCTCAGAGGAGAGCTGATAATGGGACTCATGAGGGACAGGGAAGACTCTGTCTCTGTTTGCTCAAAGAAGACGTACTTCACAGCCAGGAGCAGGGCAAGACCAAGAGTTATCACCTGTTCCAGGTCCATACTGGTCGGAGGGGAACAGAGACAAAGTCCTGCATCAGTACGTTACTGCACGGGAATCAATAGCAGGCAAATGTATTCATGGAATGAGGAATCTTCCTTGTTTAATGCTTTCACCTGGTGAGCTTCAGAGGCCACGTAGTACCACCGGGGTCCAGTCTCTTAGCTATTGGTCCCTCCATCGAGCGGTTGTGACCTGGGTGCTCAGCTGCTAGTCGTGTGTGCGCATGAACCAAGGCCAGGCTCAGAGACTGTGGAGGATATCATCAAATAGATCGACCGGTCCTTCAGACTGATGTTTTAGAACAGTGTACACGCTGGACTAATAATCTTGGTACCAAGTTTTCAAACGTTATGTCGACAGAGCTGAATGCGGTTTCTCACCATGATGACTTTAACTCTCTGTGTCACAGGGTTGGGCTTGTTGTCCTCTTCTTCAGCCAGCACACGGGAAAAGTGGCTCAGTTGCCAGATTGGACGGCCCTCACGACTTTCCCTGGACAGCTGTACACACACATATGCAGCATGAGCGCACACTCAGTAATTGTGAGAGGCAAGAAACCCATTTCAGACTATAATTCTCCCAGATGTTACAGATAATCCTCACCTCCAGGACCAGGGAGACACACGCAGGGAAGAAGGTCATGAAGACCACATAATTGGCCAGGACAGACATACAGCCAAAAGAACACATGATCTCCAATTGAGGCACACCTGGAAAACAATTTCAGTAGGATTGGTTTAATTTCTCACTCAATTCACCTTCATCCCAGAGTATTAAAATTAGATCATAGCTGGAGCCGTTTGAGGAAAATAAACAAGTATAGTATAGTAAGTATAGTATAGTATCACCTGACATGGTGCCAATCCCAATGACCAGGCACTCAACCAGGGCATCCAGGGTGAAGGTGGGGCCCAGGATGGCCATGCCTTGGGAGATGTTGTCCCTCACCTCCTCCTATCAACAAGACACCGGGCCATTGCACAAGTCAATAACAACTCAATATAATGCATCCTATGAATTAGGGCTGCGCCATTTATCAAATTTTGATCCTGATTTTGGCTCCTAATGACCACAAAAACATTGTAAATCAAGAAAATATTTTGTTTTTTCTTTTATTTGTATTTTATTCATTACTGGTTTTCAAAAGACTGTGAAAGTGCACTAGAAATGCACTAAATATATATATATATATATGTTTATACATATATTGTTATATTCTGGCGCTTGATTCTCTTAGCCATCTTGTATTTAGGTTTTTTCCAATGATCAACCAGCCCAACTATGAATTAACAAATCTGTTTTAGTTGCAGTTTACACATACACCAAAGCCTGGTGTGTGACATCACCTGAGAGTTGGAGCTGAGGGCGAACTTGGCCAATGCGCAGGCTTTGGACAGGTCAGTGAGCAGGAGGAAGAACGGCAGAGCCTCGCTGCAGGGTACAGAGACAAAGGGCAATCAGGGAATGCATTATACTATTTGACTGCAGCACTTGTCTACATTACTGAAAAGTCAAAACGTTCCACAACTGACACTGACTAGGACCGGGCAATATGATGATATATATAGTCAAAACGATAAAAATGTCCATTGGATATATTTTCCTATAACCTTTCTATTACAATGTTGTAAAACTAGCAGCCAAACTGAGATACAGCTGTATTTATGTCGTACAGACAACGCTTTAGGATTGGATTTTTGCACATTACTTTCATTTTGTTCTTAATGTGCCCATATTATGAAGAAAAAAATCACTTTTTCTGGGATTTGAGGTGTTATTTTGTGTCTCTGGTGCTTTCACATGCATACAAACTTGGAAAAAAAACCTTCCATGCTGTTTTGAGTGAGATCCGGTTTCTGAATGTCCTCTGTCTTCAGTCTCCGGGTGAGCTGTTCAACATTTTTTATTTTTTATTTAACCTTTATTTAACCAGGAAGTCCCTTGAGATTGAAATCTCTTTTTCGAGGGAGACCTGGCCAAGACGGCACACCCAGTTACATTTAAACAAATACAGCACAGACAAAATCTCACATAGAGGAAAGGACAGGTCACATAGGCAGTTACATTTTTGATTACATGACATTTTAACATGGCCTTAAACTCATTCAATGGGACTAATTATTTAAATGGATCATTTTTGCAAATTATTCCAAGACCAAGGAGCGGAGTAAGAGAAGGCTTCTTTCCCCAGCTCAGTAAAAACCCTTGGAACCTGGTAAGAGCGCCACCTGGTGGAACGGAGATGAATGGCTGGAATTTAGCTTGAGGAGATTACATAAATATGCCGGCAGTTTACCCCAACATGGCCTGTATAGAAAAATAAAAATGAAGTTGTCTACGTAGACTTAGTGACGGCCAGCCTACCAGTTCATAAGCGTACAATGATGAGTACGTGCATAAGATTAGTTAAGAAGCGCAAAGCACTATGGTAACAGAGTCTAACAGGTGGAGAGTACTAGAGGCAGCATGCATGTAGACAACATCACCATAGTCCAAAACACTTAAAAAAGTAGCCTGAACAGTGTTTTTCTGGCTGACATGTTAAAACAAGTTTTTTTCTAAAAAAAACCCAGCCTTAGTTTCATGTCTTTTTACAAGTTTTTCAACATGAACTTTAAAAGAAAGTTTGTTGTCCAGCCAAAAACCTAAATACTATATGATGAAACATTTCAATTAAGTCTCCGCTTAATGTGTTAATAGTTATATTATCTGGGGATTGGGAACGACCCTTGAAACCGTCATAAATTTGGTTTTCTAGTATTTAGCACTAACTTAAGCCAGGTAGAGAAACTTGAAGCTGTTGAAAGGCCAACTGAAGGTCATGCATGGCTTGATTCAGTGAAGAGGCAACTGAATATATCACAGTACATCGGCATAAAGGTGCAGTTTACAGTTTGCACGTCTTTTCCAATGTTTTTATGAATATAGAAAATAAAATAGGGGCTAAAATCGAACCTTGAGGAACACCCATGAATTTCTAAAAAGTCTGATTTAAGACCATCTATAGAAAACATTGCGTTCGCTCTGTAAGATAGTTTTTAACCAAGTAATACTGTGTTTCCTATGCCAATGTTAATTAATCTATCTGTATAGCTTGGTCACTGAGTCAAATCTTTGGACAGATCCACAAATATGCAGCGCAGTTTTGCTTCTGGTCCAAGGCTTATGATGTCATTTATAGTAGCAAAGTTGCTGTAACAGTGCTGTGTCCAGCTCTAAACACCTGACTGACATCAGTTAGAATGTTTGTGCTCTGCCAAGTAGTCTTTTAATTGACGTTTACTTGAGCTTCCAAAATTTTTGCAAGAATAGAGAGTTTGGAAATTGGCCTATAATTGTGAAGATCGAAGGGTCGCCACCCTTTAACAAGGAACACATAGGCTGCTTTCCATATTTTAGGAATTGAATTTGTCTGCAGACTACAATTAAAAATGTATGCTATAGGCTTAGCTATAAATTCAGCTGCAATTTTTATAAGAAAGGTTCTAGGTTTGTCTGGTCCTGCTGATTTTTTTGGGTCAATAGCTTTAAGAGCATCCACACATCCTTTTTAAAAATGGGTCTAAAAACAAGGTTTCCGGTGGTGTTTCAGAGCTGGAGTCGGAGCACTGATACTTATTTGGACTCATTTAAGATAAGCCAGCTGATACAAGTGATTGTTAAAATGTCCATTATGTCAATTTGTTTTTTAATTTCAACTGAATCTACAAAAATATGTTTGTGGGAGACCTGCGACGAGAATTGGAATCAGACAGGAATTAATTTGCTTCCAGAATTTAGCGGGTTATTGGGTTTTCAGATACATTTTTTAGATATATCATCTTTTAGCTTTTCTGGTCATGCTTGTGCATTTATTTCTTAAAGTTCTGAAAGCAGTCCGCATCTGCACGGCTTTCTACGTCACTAGCCGAGACGAGGTGGCTAACAAACTAAGCTATGCTAGCTCGCTCTCAATGGCAAAACACTGCTACAACACCCACTAGTTCACCATAATTTACAAAAGAACTACTTCCTGTCCCTGTTCTACTTCCTGTCCCTGTTCTACGGGTATTCCACAAGTACCCCTTGTCTAGAAGACGTCTCCCACCTAATCCTGCCTTGCACTGACCAAAGTTGGAGAAAGAGCTATCTAGCTGATGTGATCCTGACCTAGCTACTGAGCATGTGCAACTCCCAACAAAGATAGGATATAAGTGAGATGTCTCACTCTGGAGCTAAAACAGAGACCTAAACACACAGGGTAAAAAGAGGATCTGCAGCAATGTGCAGTACAACAAAAATATGGTGTTTTCTGAAAATGAAACCCTGTAAACCTATTCTGGTACAACCTCAAAATACAACTATGCACCTGAAAATGAGCAGAATATGGGCGCTTTAATAAAATGAGAAAGTATTTAGTACTTAGCATTTGTCAAGTATTTAAATCATAGGAGAGTATACAAAAATAGGCTTAACCATGTGGTTATTTCATAAAGACTTTAAGAACGTTATTGAATTACCAAAAAACATACATTTATTGTTAGCAAGTTCCAAAATGACTTATAGCAGAATATAAGATTTTGGCGATTTTTACCAGCCATAACTGACATCTTATTATGGGTCAACGTGTCCTCTGTGACAATGTTGAGCTCAAAGATCCTTCTACAGATATATATATTTTTTTTAATCAGAGCTCTGGTTTTGGCATACTGTGTCTTAGCACGTCTCTTTGATATTCACATTATGATGGATGTGCAGCAAGATTTAACCCTCATTCTTAGTCGCCGCTGCCAACAACTGTAAACTATTATAAAGGTCAAAGGGCACACTACTGTATGTCACTCAAACAACCATCGACTGAAATGCGAGCCAGCCATTTCAACAGTTTGACCTCGCCGCCATAATACTCATTTTTTGTCAATCTATTGTATACACACTGTGGTTACTGAGGTAAGGTGACAGAACTAGTACACTCAACCATAACTTGAAAGACTCCAACGGCTCTCATGAACTGGTGAATTATAAGTATTAATATGTCTGCTGAACAATAAATATTATGAACACTAGGAACACTTACTTTAGACCCGTCAGCTCTTTCCCAAAGAAGTGGATGACCACTGTACTGAAAACAAAGCTGGAAAACACTGTGAACAAACCTGCAATACCTATAAGGGAATAGAATGTTGACAGTTTATTATATATATATATATATATATATATATATATATATATATATACTTTGAGTGGTATTTTTATAGTAAAGCTGTGGCCATTACAGTTGAATGGTACCTGATCCTATCATACTGACCCAGTATATATTTGGAGCCCAGTTGTCGCAGATTCTTGAACTGGAAATAGATGTAAACGATGGCCATGCATCGTGTGATCGTTAGGATGCTCACGTCACTACTGTCGCCTTTCTGTGAGAAAACAAGCACAGACATAACTTCTTGTTAACACTAATTGAGCAATTCCCTCTCCTTGTTTACATTTGGGATGAACTGCTACACCCAAGCTAGCCTCCTCCTCCTCCTCCTCCTCCTCCTCCTCCTCTCAGGCGGACTCACCTCCTCGACTTTGGGGCAATTATTCCAGGTGCACATCTGGCTGCTGGTTGCCAGGTTATTCATAGACATGAGACAGACCGTGAGAGCAAGGGTGCCCACTATGACCTCCCACGGGTGGGAGGCCACCAGCAGGCCATGGAGCCTGAACACACGAGCCAACATGGTGTCAGGGTGCCTCCTGTTACCTAGGGTCACAGCCTCACCTATTGAAAAAAGGAAGAAGAACAAAGATGACAACATCCCCTAATTACTCTCATTCAACGAGACAAGATCGCTGCAGTCGCTGTTATAGTTTAATTATTGGCAAACCAAAGCCTAAAGATTGTATTTACGTTTAGCTGGACTCTGTATGACCAGCTTCCTCTAGATGTTTAGCATTAGCTACATTTTTAGCCGTGAACACAGTGGCTAGCGTTAGCATTAGCTACATTCTACAACTTACACTGTCTGCCACCAAGGTCACTTCGTCCCTCCGCACTTCATAAACACGTTTTCAGTCACTGACTAGTAAAACGGGAACTCGCGTACTTTTAAATGCAAACTACACCGTAGCTAGACAGTAATTTACATGATGACAATGCCTCTTATCCACAAATTGCTTAGCTAGCTAACATCACTATTAGTTACGACACCAACATGGCGATGCGGAAATCCTGGAACGTCACTCAATAGTACGTCACGGGGCGTCTCTGCCGCCATATTGGGACGGAGTCATTTACCAACGAAAAACCAGAGCCCGAAATTTTCCGGTAAAACCTCACTTTAACGTGTTCAAGAAACAAATGGTGCTATATATTTAGATAATTACTTCATAACAAAAACGCAACTAAAACTGTAAGATTATGCTCCCTATTTAATGTTTTCATTTAATCTAATTTCTTTTTCTACTAACCCCTGGCAGGTTTTTAATTTTTATATTTCTGTAAATTGTCTACTTGATCTACTTAGTGAGTTATGTATTACCGTTTTTCCACATATTTGTAATATT
>NC_045748.1:10705792-10719439 GCF_008692095.1 Etheostoma spectabile | reverse complement strand
AAAAAAACTGTTCTGACCATAAGGACTCAAGGAAAAAGACTTTGTGGGAATTACCATTAGGCCTATATTTTTTATTGGATTATTAAGTGATGCATTATAATTTTTTTGTGATCAATTGTTTTTAATTTATTTTTATATGTTTAAGAAACACAAACAATTACAAACAATACACTGAGACAGAGAAGAAAAAAACAGAGAGGAGAGACGGGAGGGAGCGAGACAACACACACACAAACAGACACACACACACAGACAGACACAAGACAAAGGACCTTACAGAGTCAGCAGTGTTCAGCCAAGTGTCCAGAGTCTTCCCCGGCGCTCCATACATACCACATCCAAATAGGAAAGGGTCCGTGTGGGCATAGATAGGCCGTGAGGTGGTTTCCAACAGTTTTCAACCATTTTCTTTGCAGCTGTAAGTCCAGCTAATACAGCACGCTGCTGAGAGCCAGAGAGCTGAAAGGCTGACAGATCATTCAGAATCAAGACATGGACGGCAACAGGCACAGTGATGCATTATTGTGTTCATCACTTTAATGTTGCAGCTGCTAGAGGTGGAGCTATTACTGCTGGGTAGCTTACAAATTAGCATCAAATGGTAACAGGTACAGTGCTTCAGGAAATGTCATTAAATTAGTTACATTCCACCAATGCATTTCGGTATTTTGTTACTTCTTTGTACATACAAGTCAAATGTAAACAATAGGACTCCAACCAGGGGTGTAGCACAAAATTTTGGGCCCTGTAGAAAGGCATTCTCTATGGGCCCCTTCCTGCAACCACAGCTATTCATTCTAGCATCTTTTTGGGCCCTCCTCCCATGAGGGCCCTGGGTACTCAGTCCCCCCCCCCCCCCCCCCCCCCCCCCCCCCAGTCCAACGCCCTGACTCCCCATAGTTGCCCCACCCAGGCAACCTAAAGGCCTGACACACTACCCGATGATCGAGGTCGGTGACTCGAGTCTGTTCAGTGTGTTGCCGGCGGCCTTCATTTTGGCCGATGTGACATGCTTGGTCTGAAGACGGTTACTGCAGGCAGCCGGACTCACAAGGACCAATCTGATTGGTGGAGTGCTAACCCGGAAATGATGAGCGGGATGAGCGTGACTAGAGTCTCTCAAAATCTGACGAAAATCTTTTAAACTGACCTCAGTCGATCCGAATTTGAGATTCAGCAACTGCGTGGCCCATTCCTCGCTTAAAATGCTTTCAGAAACACGTTTCGGTGAACTATTTTAGTAAAATATGAGATCGGATTCTGAACAAGCCGCCTTGTCTTGTCTTGGTTTTCAATTTCCGAAGAAAACCAGACCCACGTTGCGCGTTTGTCCGATCAGCTGTCGTCGGCAATCAGCATCGCGTTGGTGTGTTCTGAGTCACTTTTGTTTGGCCAACTCGGGGAGGCAGTCAGCCGTCGGGTTAGTGTGTCAGGGCCATAACAGGTTCATCATGATCATCACCATGATAATACAGTTTAAACAAGTCAATTTTCTTGTAAGTGTAAATTAGCCATAACCTGTGTTATTCCAATGTTTTTCTAATCCTCTTTGTGTAGTTGCATTACCGCGTGGTCCGTGTCCCTTGATTGGTGGAGCTGTTCAGCCAAAATCAGGCTCATTCATCTCAATGAATGTCATCACTTTCTGCAGACTTTCCATATTTCACTTGCAAATGCAAACCATGTATGTTTGTTTCACTGTGGAGAGTCAGTAAGCTGCTCTGTGCTCTTTATGATATGTTGACACACGAGTCCTATCTCAGTTCACTTTAATCACAAAATACACATGCCCTGTTATTATGACTACAGAGTCGATAATGTTGATTAAAGGATGAACTGGCTCCAAACTTTTGGTATCAAGTTGCCCTTCAGACAAAAGAGCATTTGGACTTTTGCATAAAACATACTGTACTTAGATACTTTACAGATAAATTGCTCATGGCTCAAAGTATAATATTTAAGGTTACATTTAATTCCTTAGAACAATGTATGATGTAAGAGTTTCAGTCAGCTTGATTTGTTGAGTAAGGACTAAACTCTGTGACAGTGGCTTCACGGAAATCACTCAGACTTGTATTTATTTTAAAATCAAATAATAACACATGGTTGTAAATACCAATTAACTTGAGATAAAAGCCATGAGGGGTCCCCGTGAGTCTGCAGTTGCTTTTCTATTTCTTCTTCAAGAAGTGGTGAATGTAGTCCACAGCTCTGTTGGTTGGATATTTAGCGTTGGCAAATGAGAATACCTTCCCACCAACCAGCGGGGGACGGTCCACCTCTGGGTGGCGCAGATACCGCGGCCGCTCAGTACTAGTGGAGCACCCCCGGTATCAAAGCTGATCGCGATTATGTGTCAGTTCAGCTTTTTCATCTCCAATCCTATCCTTAGCTGAAAGGTAGTAAATAGTGGTGGTAAAGAAAGTAGTATTTTTGAAAAATAAGTGCTGTAGTACAACCAGCAGGGGGCCTTCCACGTGTGTATTACTCACTGTGGAGACAGCAATCTTCGTTTATGTGACACACATTAAATGGTTTTAGCAAAAGAGATTCACCAAAATTGTAAATATGCTTTTTTTTTTTAAATATAGGTGCTGTGGTACAACTACCAGTAGACAGGTTATAATTGAGGTAAATTTGGAGACACTACCTTATTTAATCATTAGATTAATGATAATTGGTCCTCTTTCCGGTGATTTAATTTGTAGACGGTCCCTAACACTCGTCTCTCTGCCGTCTCTCCACACATGTTATGTCTCCAGGTTCGGTTTGTTTGGATGAAAATGAGTGTGTAACTCGTTGGTAACCTTACTACGGTAGGGATGGTCGTTTGTATATAAAGTATACTAGAAAGTAATTGATCCTGGAAGTTCGAAACTGTGAATGACTTTCAAACTTTACTGAAGTAGTTTCACTTGACTGACTGACTGTTACAAGAAAAAATATTTTTTTACTTTGAGTACCACTTTTGCAGCGCGCTCTCTCTCTCTCTCTCTCTCTCTCTCTCTCTCTCTCTCTCTCTCTCTCTCTCTCTCTCTTTATTCAGTGAGTTCAGATGACTCCATCCACGGGTTTTTATTCATCCCCATAAATCAGCCTATACGCACCGCTCCATTCGCGCTCTATAATTCCTTTTTTTCAAATATAATACAAACAGCCACATAGTGTTCTTTGACTTTGACTAACACCGTTTTCATATGTCACCAGGAAAGAACATTGTTATTGCGCTCAGCTGTAATTAGTGCAGTTTTGCAACGTCCTGAGCCCCGCCCCCTTTCCGGGTTATTTCGAGAGCGCAGCGCCATCCTCTCCTCATCTCTTGTCACCTACACACAGACACTTTAAGCAGGCTGACATCAAGAGAGTATTGACCCTCTTTATACGTTGGATAACCATGTGGCAAATTGAATCTCAAACTATGATTAATGGAGAGTTTGTTCAAGTTGATATTCCGAATAGATGTCGCACCACTTGTGCGTAAAAAGTGGAAATGGCACGAAAGATAAATGTTCACTCTCCTGACATCGGTAAGTTTCTAATCAAGTTTTTGTGTAAACTGTAACAATTCAGTAGGCTATTAGGCCTACATTTTTTTTGCACAGAAACTTTTAAATACAATCTGAATTTATCCTCGCTTTTACAACTTTTAGGGTGCGACTTGATGTGAATGTTCACCAGGTGGACCAATACCTCTGTATGGAGCAAGGTGAGTAATTTAATCACTCAACATGTCCTGTCAAATCCACACATGTGGCTTTCAAGGGATCATGTCAGTTTTCTCACTTTAACCAAAATCCCACAATTAGTTTTGGCTCCTGTTTCCTAGAATGAATACATGTTCAGTACTGAGACTAAGAAGAAAGCCACTCATCTCTTCCCTCCTATCACTGCTGACGCTGTGTGTCCTGCTACGGGTCAGTGTGAAGAACAGCTACATCCCTGAGTCCTTACCTCCCCCGGCGGCTTTGGAGGACATCCAGACATTCCACAGGTACAATATTAACTGTAAAGCTATATACAACTTGGACCCAGTGGAGGTGGGGAAGTCGCTGATCATCAGACAGAAACAAGTTGTGGAAGACAAGGATGAAAGTCTCTTTAACCTTACCTCAAACTGCCCTTTATTCATCAAGTCCAGAGGTTATGATGACGTGTGTGTCTCGGAGGAGGAGAAAGACTTTCCTCTGGCTTACTCACTGGTTGTGCACAAATCTGCATGGATGATAGAGAGACTCATCCGAGCGCTGTACTCGCCCGGTAACATCTACTGTATCCACTATGATCAGAAGTCCTCGGCTCAGTTCATCTCAGCTGTGGAGGGTCTGGCCCGCTGTTTGCCCAATGTCTTCATCGCCTCCAAGCGAGAGTCTGTCTTTTATGCGAGCTTCAGTCGATTAAAAGCCGATCTCAACTGTCTCTCTGACCTTTTGGGGTCAGAAGTCAAGTGGAAGTATGTGATCAACCTCTGTGGCCAAGATTTCCCCCTCAGGTCCAACATCGAGCTGGTGTCAGAATTTAAGAAGTTAAAAGGAGCCAACATGGTGGAGACAAGCCGACCCAGTGACTATAAGAAGCAGAGGTTCACCTTTCACTACGAGCTGAGGGATGCCAACTTTGAATATGTGAAACTGCCGGTGAAAACAGAGCAGAAAAAGGGCCCACCGCCACACAACATCGAGGTCTTCTCTGGGAGCGCCTACTTTGTCTTGTCCCGGGACTTCATTGTGCACATGGACTCCTCGGGTGTGGTGAAAGATTTCTTGGCCTGGTCCGAGGACACCTACTCTCCAGACGAACACTTCTGGGCAACACTTGTGCGAATGCCCGGTGTACCGGGAGAGCTGCCCAGATCGCACCCCGATGTCACCGACCTGATGAGTCAGACCCGGCTGGTGAAGTGGGAGTACCTGGAGGAGAACCTCTACCCACCCTGCTCAGGGAAACACGTCCGCAGCGTTTGTATTTTTGGTGCTGCGGAAATGCGTTGGTTGCTCAAGTACGGCCACTGGTTCGCCAATAAGTTTGACCCCAACGTGGACCCCATTCTCATTCAGTGCCTTGAGGAGAAGCTAGAGGAAAAACAAATGTTATTCCAAACACTGGATAACTGTTATAAGGGTTAACCTGAAGCTGTAGTACAGTATAGAAACACAATGGTCAGACGATGAAAACAGAAAACTAATCTGCAACAATTCTGATGATCAAGTACACACATTCTATAAAGTTCCAGCTTAAAAAGTCAAAATGTGCTCCTAATTATCTTAAATAACAATAATAATAAGAATACATTTATTTATAGAGCGCTTTCAATCAAAGTGCTTTACAAAAAGAATACAACTAATTTACAAACAGTCCAATAAAAATGTAAATCGAGACAGTAAAAAGTAAATACCACTATGCAAAGATATCAAAGATAAATGTAGGACTCATACCGCAGCAGTGAATAAATAAGTCTTAAGCTTTGATTTAAAAACCTCAGTTGAACATGCCATGTCTAATTTCTGCTGGATTATGTTCCATAACGTTGGGTTTTGTAAAATTGGAATTTAGGAAATTGTGGGATATTGAGGACCAAACTATATATTTGATCTTTGGTTTTAAGCAATTGTGAAGAGCGTGTTTTTATAAACTAAACTATTAATAATAATGAAAATGATCATTTGTTTCAACCCTAGGTGCCAAAACGGTGTGAATATAAACATGGCATTACAGAGAGGCTTTATTTCTTTCTGACGTTAATCTTTTTTCAGCCACTTCAAGAGACTGTAGTCATTTTAAAAACCAACATGACGTAGTGCCAGTGTCTTCCATCGGACCTACAGTATTTATCCAATTTCTACAAAACACACTTCTCTCTGGTGGCCTAACCCCTTCCAGTTTTGTTTTATTTAACAAAATGTTGAGATATTTGTTCTGTAGATGTCTGTCTCTTCACTACAATCCAGTTAACATATGGTGCTCACAGCAACTACAAATACTGTATTCTTTACTGCAGCATAAAGGAGCTGCAGTACAACTTTCATTTTGTTTTGTAGGATGACAATCAGGATAATCCAGACAGCTCAGTTTGAATAGCGAGTCATGAGAAGAACAGAGTAATGGCTTGTATGTGTTGTACACAAAAGTGTATTTCTTGTTTTGGTTGTGAGGTGAGGGCAAAGACATAAAAGGGTTGTGTTGAATGAATGTGTCTGGGAGAAGGGTGGAGGCATATAGATATCCTCCTCGTTGAACTGCATTCTTTCTGCCAGTTGTCTTATCACACAATGTTGTCTAGAGATATACGGTGGTATTTATTTTTTTGACATTTGGTTGGCTGTGTTATTTTTAAAGAAAACCCAGGGATGAGGATTGGAAAGTTTAAATTGTGCACCTTAAACTGATTGTTTCCTGTTATTGTGTCATCTTAACAATGGTACTAAGTGTGATGCATTATGGAGCTTGAAGATGTCATTTCATTTGTTGACAGTGCTCATTAATCAACAGCAAAGTAACTGTAAATCAGCCAGAGTTAGCTCAACAGGCGAAATTCCATCTGTTGTTCCCGGCAACCTAAAAAATAAAAAAAAAATAAAAACACTTATCACAGTCAGCATGTAAAAGCAATACATAGAGACAGGCGCAATGTGTAACATTAAGTAACAAACTCAACATATGAGATAAAGACAGCAAATAGAAAAAATAATATCTAAATTCTGGGATTGTTCAGGTGCCGCTGGAAATTTCCCACACCTTCCGCTTTCTTTGTGTTGGTACTCTAAACTCTGGCTGATTTCTGAGGACTATGGTTACCTGCTCCTCAGATCTCTGCAGGGTAAATCCAGACAACTCGCTAGACTATCTGTCCAATCGGAGTTTGGTGTTGCATGACTAAAACTTCTTTTGAACGTACACAGTCCACCAAAACAAGTTCCTTCCCCCGTCTGGCGCTTAGGGGATTCTGTATCGGAATGCTGCGTGGACTCGTCAGACCACACAGAAGTATGTGGCAATCCAAGACCAATACAAGGACAGACCTATACAGACAGATAATCTAGATCATTTGCGGTGATACATTACTTTCATGTCTAGACGTGCACTGTTAAGCATGTAAATACTACATGAGGGATTTCATTGGCAACATGCACATTTAAAAGGGGGATTAAATAACTCAAACACAACATGAATCAGTTATCTGTAGATCCACTATGTTTAAGCCACTTGCTTACCTTTTTTTGATTTGAGTGTTTTGAGCCCTGTGTTTGTATTCGGTCAACCATGGAGAATTAAAGTACACTGCTGTTCAAAAGTGTCCCTTTCCTTTAATGAAAACTTATTTAACTGAGATTTAAAAAAAAAAGATTTAGTTTAAGAATTAGTTCATGACCCCACGGTGTTGTACGACAGGGGAGAATTCATTTGGAACTTGGGTTTTCCAAAACAAAACAGTGGAAGTGACATTATTGTTATGGAACTAATGGTTTCCTGTTATTGTGTCGCCTTGTGGTGGATTAACAATCCCCTCCAGGCCTATTATAATACATTCACACATACTGTTTTGAATAGGAACTTGTGCCTAGTTCTAAAAATGACATCTACTCCTCCTGCACAGGTGATGAACGCAGACAGTGAACACATGGTATTTGTCATTTTCTTTACAGTCCACAAACGCGTAAGTGACCTTTCAATTATTATTGAAGCGCAACGGTGCAACAGGGCTCTAAATATTGAGTTGAGGCTCTCTGCCGTCAGTGGTTATTATAGTTTTAAACTTGAATGTGTCAGTAAATGGGATGTTTATCTGATCTTTGAACACTGGACTAACCTGTTTCTATGGGTACATTTGAAGAGGAGTTAGTTCCTGCCTGTTATCACTTGCATCATTGTGCACTTGACACTGAAACAGGAAGTGGTTACCTTTTAAACCTGCACACATTTTGATGCTAAGCTTCCAGTTTCTTTAACCAATGACTGCTGATTTCTTCTCTTCTCATTCAGTCATTGCTCAGAGGGATCTTTGTCTCGTTCTGCCCTTTTCATTGCCAGTCTGGGTGAACCATTGTACAGCGCTTTGTTCTCTATGAACAAACTACATCTGTTTGTAAAGAGGACTTTCTGCAACCTGAAAGCTTCAAAAAGCATTCAGACATAAAGAGAAGAGCAGTCCTCTCAGACATCTGACTGGGCCCTATCAAGCGTTTGAACGGCAGTAGGCTTATATATTAAATTCCACGCAACAGTTAGTTGGAAACAGCTTTAAACAAGTGATTAACATGTACTCTAACACTGGCTGTCTGCCATCACGGCGTAGCAGGAAAAGCAGAAGTACCCTGAACATATGCAACGGTGAGGGAGGAGTAGTTTTTTATCATAGTAAATTCAACTACCATCTCTGTATTTTGAAGCTGTTTTTATCAAGAATGTAAGAGTAGGCCTAGCTGTGCTGGTGAAGGGAAATGATAAGACTTCTTTATCACCAAAGGTAAGGTCACACTGTAAAAGGAAAATGGCTCATGGCGACGTTTACATGTTTTAGCACTTAGTGGTCCACACTGGTTCAGAGGAAAAGTAAGTGGGACATTAAAAAAGGCGCTACGAGAGCGGAACACATGAAGGTGGAAAAGCTGAGGACTCAAAGCGCTGATTGAAGTAAAAATACAGACATCAACTGTGACGTATACATGCAGCACGTTCTCCCCAGGAATGTAGATGTCTCAGTTCATCCCCCAATCAGTGTTGGAATGTAACATTTACTCCAGTACTGTACTTAAGTACACATTTGAGGTACTTGTACTTTACTTGAGTCTTTTCTTTTCATGCCACTCCCTACTTCTACTCCGCTACATTTCAGAGAGAAGTATTGTACTTTTTACTACACTGCAATAATCTGACAGCTTCAGTTACTAGTTACCTTAGACA
Organism: Etheostoma spectabile; assembly: GCF_008692095.1. Taxonomy (NCBI): domain Eukaryota; kingdom Metazoa; phylum Chordata; class Actinopteri; order Perciformes; family Percidae; genus Etheostoma; species Etheostoma spectabile. The sequence continues at coordinate 10,710,541 of NC_045748.1, read as the reverse complement.
TTAACATTTTTGTACACAAAACACATGCAGTTTATAAAATACTAGGATTTATAATAAAATGTACCTAAACTTTTCCAGTTTCTAAAATGTGAGGTTTTTTCTGCACTGAGTACTTTTACTTTTAACACTTTAAGTACATTTTTCTGATGATACTTACAGACTTTTACTTAAGTACCATTTTAAATTCAGGACTTTTACTCGTAACAGAGTGGTTCTGCTCTGTGGTATCAGTACTTTTACTGAAGTAAAGGAACTGAATACTTCTTCTTCTATCACTGCCGCTGATACATACATTAGAAGAGAAGCTGTCCAATCTGTGACTACTATCTTACGCACACAAGTGTTTGTTAACACCTTCGTATCACATTCAGAATGTCATTAACTCTTTCCTTCTCACTCAATGCAGTACTGAGCCGCTGACACACTCAAAAATAGAAGTACCATTGTGTACCCAATGCTTGTCACAGGAGAGGCTTCCCTTTCGAAAAGACAATTGTGTACCCTGCTTTCATTTTCTAGCCTCAACTGAGTGAAAATTTACAGTTCTGGCCTCTTAAAAAAACACTACTGCACTCTTGATGGAACATATTTTAAAAGTATACCTTCAAGTACCTGTTCTTGTCTCGTACCTCCGTTTTTGAGTGTGTAGGAAACCAGTGAATGACTAAGGTTCCAGTAAATTATTAATTTTGAGCGATGTTCTGGTTCGTGACTGAGCTACATGACCTGGCATGAGAATGCTACACCTGTGTGCACCAGGAGGAGTGTCAGGTGTTTGTCGGGCGTTTTTCTTGCTGCGGCTGTTTTGTTCTAAAGCCGAGCCGGAGACCAAGTGAGTTCTGTGAATTGACACACTTTTGTAAAACCTCACACTTTAGTAAATCAAACAGCCTAAATCTTCTTTGAAACTTTCCTGTAAAAGTGTGAAAATACTTAATAATAATACTTAATTAATAATATAAGACTTATCTCTCTATCTTCCAGACAGGTTGCTCACGTCACATCTAAGTCTTCAAGGAAAAGTGCTTCTAATGTCCTTCACTGGTCTCCGTCCAGAACAACGGGCTCTGTTGGTCTATTTCTTTAACTGTCTATGAGTAAAACCTCCGTTTGTCTCAGTGTACATGCAAACGTGCAAATGAAGAATTCAAAGATCTCCACTCTGGCCGGCGTTTTTAGAAAGACTTATTTTCAGAGGCAACTTTTCCATTTGCGTGTAGACAAAGGACACAAATTAAGAAAAATATGACCATGAATATTTGTCAAAATAACCATGTACAGGGCCTAATTTAAACATTGTATTTTGTAAACTACCCATGTGTTTTATGTGTAAAAATCTTAATTTGTAAAGTAACTAGTAACTACAGCTGTCAGGTGAATGTAGTGGAGTAAAAAGTACAATATTTCTCTCTGAAATGTAGCGGAGTAGAAGTAGAAATTGGCACGAAAAGAAAAGACTCAAGTAAAGCACAAGTACCTCAAATTTGTACTTATATCTTATCTATACTTATGTAACATGGAGCTGATTTAATTAACTTTGTAGCAACTCATTTGGCAATGGCTTGAATGTAACAGATGTTCATTACTTTTAAAAAGTTACGCACTAAACTTTAAGTGCAGTACTTGAGTAAAAGTACTTGGTTACATTCCACAACTGCTTTTGAAATGAAACTTTCAACTACTGGTACTGCGGCTTAAGTTACGCAAGCTTTCACTCACTTAGCACAGACGCACCAGATAATTATCCTTCCTTCTCTTACAACCAGTTTTTGTGCATTCTTCCTTCCAGATAACATTTCACTCACCCACCACCTTCATTGCTAGAGAAAAAAACTTAGAGTGTGTGACAACACGTGCTTTACAACAGAGACTTCCCAAGTCTCATAATACCACGTGTTCACTGGGCTGGATTTTATTGCTGCGACTTCTCAACAAATGAAAGAAAATGTTCATAAAATAGTGCATAGAAAGTGGTGGAAACATTTGATTTGTGGGATGTTTTTTCCATGTCAGAGGCGCTGACAAACACAATGTTGACCATATAGTGCAGTTACAGGGTTTTAGTGCAAGCTAGTGGACTTACCAAATAAGGAAATAGTATGAATTTTGGCTTATTCTAGATGCTAATAAAGACTTTTTGACGTATGAGAACTAATTTACAGAAATAAAAAATGTGTAGGTTTTGACAAATCTTGATACAAGAGTTGTAAATGGACTCTTGTATTGACTTTTTTGCCATCCGTGCTTTAAAAGGCAGCACACGTGTCGAGTTGACCTTCAGCTCAACACCTCTCAAATATCCACTTAGTCCTGTCAGGGTTGCTCTTAGCTACTTAAGCCAAGTGCAGTCTCAGACACAAAAACTTCTTTTTGTCTTTATGCAGCAGTATTTTACCAGAAATATCACTAGATTTTCTTAGGAAACAGCAATGTAACTTACAAAATGCTACTTATGTTTTCTTAGCATCTAGTTGTACACATAGTGGCACCTCCTCTGCATTGCAAAAGGTTTTTTGGTGTTGAGCCTTATTTCTGTCCTAAGCGTCTTCCTGTTGGTTTCATGTCAGAAAGACGTACACCTTTAAGGTCTTGGTGTTTTAGACCGCACTTCCTCTCTCGCTCTTCATTTTAACATCTTGTCTACGAAAATGATTTAGTTGTGTTCAAATTGTTCTCTGCACATACAGTAGTTTGGATTTTTCTTTTCCTCTTTCCTCTCCACTGATGGTGAGGAATAAAAACATTTTAAACTTGTACCCCGCGTCTGTTAGAAAGTATTTCTGGTAATGTAACCTGACAGGTATTTTAAACTGCGGCAGTTTTTCCACGGAAGATCAGTGGTGAAGAGGAAAAAGTGAGTCATGCCAAAAGCCTCAAATAGCTCTCTGTGGCCCTTCTTCAACCATGTGTCAAGTTTCTAACAGAGCTTTATTGCTCTGCTTTAGAGCTCACGTGTAATGCTGCTGTTTGTAGTTAAGAACACACAGACAGCACATGTAATACGACATAATGATAAAAGCCTTAGTTTGACTGGCTCAAACTGCTGTACCATGGCTTCTGGGTCAATTTCCAGAGTAATATTAAACTGATTTTGTTGTTTCGGTTTGTCCGCCTTGGTTTAAGACATGCAGAGGTAAACCGTTGACACGTTGCATGCACATGGAGCTGGATTTTAGACCCGTCGGGTGCACCTTTAAGTCGGCCAAAAGAAACAGCCTCAACAGTATAATCCTCGATAGGATGATAGGAAAAGAAGTAATAAAGAAGTCTAAATTGCTTGACTGTCAATCCCAGACACATAAATTCCCTGTGAAATGAAAAATAAATGTTCTAAGTTCTTTCCCTGTGTCCCCGTGTTAATTATGAACTCCTCTCGTGTTACATTAGTGCCAAAATCTTCTTTGAAACTTCTCTGTAAAAGCATGAAAAATATCAACTAATATCAGCTAAAAACCTTGCCCTTTCACATAAAAACAGAAGAGCGAGTTGGAGAGTCTAAAACGATGCATATTTAATCATCAATATTTGGCACATTCAAGATAATCAAGTTCAAACTTTTTTTGCAAATTTGACCCTCAGCGTGATATGAACACATATCAAGCTGCAAAAAATAAGTCGTACAAGTGAGGAATCACCTGTTAATTATTATGCACGTGAAATCACAGATTCTTCTTATTTCCAAATCAACTGCACTCATGTCAGATACTTCTGTCGGTAGTTAATCTACTGGCAGCTCAAGGTGAGAGCTGTTTCACATCTGTTCTCAGTGACAGTCTAACAGATACGTATGTCGGGTGTGCGGGGGGGGGGGGGGGGGGGGGGGGGGGGGGGTACTGACTGAGTTTCCAAAGTAAAACCCGGATTAGAAAACAGGCTTTGTGGGGGAAGCACCATCCAAGCTTAGAAGCCGCAGTTATCAACATGAACCTTGTTATCGTTTGATTTGTGTAAGGAACTTTCTTAATTTTATATCACAGACAAAACAACACAAAAGGACATATTATCCTACAAAATAAGGACCAATGGTTTACGACTACACCAATGTTTTGTTTGCAAGTTTTACCTTTGAGGTGGCAGTTTAACCAGTTAATTCAGTCACCATTTCAACCGTAACACCGGCAACAAAGGGAGGAAGATTCAAATGCAACACGAGCAGGTATAAAAATAAGATCTCTACCTGATGGTCAGGAACAGGTTGGAAAGGACAGGAAACCGAAAAAAAGCAGGAACATAATAAGGTTCAGCTGTTTGTTTTTCTATTCAATTCTTTATTGTACAAGAGTTCATGTACAAAGTTACACACAGATACACAGAATGGACATTACAAAACAGGAACAAAAGAAAAGAAAATACAACAACAAAAACTACATTTACATTTCATAATGCCAGAGCATGTTTTATATCATTTCACACTGTGTTCATTTAATAACTTAAAGGTTCCTTAAATAGTAAATATAAGGGTGCTAAATTCAACAATGGCTTGGTTCCTGACCATTTTTTTCTCATGGAAATGGAATTTCCCAGAAAGAGGTTCAGGAGGCGGGTAGAAACATCATGACAATCTGGCATTTAATGAGTTCCAGAGCTGATGAGGCAAAGTGGAAACAGGTGAGACAGGTGAGACAGGTGAGACAGGTGAGACAGGTGGAGGTGAGACAAGTGGAAGAGTCTGAGGGTCTCCAGTGGAGAGATGGAGAATGACACGCTCAAGATTTCAAGGCAGGGGTGTCAAGCTCAAGGGTAACACTG
>NC_045748.1:10688292-10700792 GCF_008692095.1 Etheostoma spectabile | reverse complement strand
TTTGCTAATACGACTCCAAATAGTAATGTTGTTCTGTGTCTGCTGGAAGTGTAAATCACCAGCGGGTTGCTAGCATGTTCGCTATACAATCTTTATAAGTCAATAATATGTTAACGTTGTGTTTTTAGCGTGTTACAGTGCCCCCAAGTGGCCATAAATAGCAAATAATGCATATTTAAAGTATTATCTGTGTGGAATGTTACAAAGGAGGTTAGTTAAGTCTGGCAACAGACGGTCAATAATTCATTCATTAACCCATAGTAAGTGAATACATGGGAATAAATCCATAACTGTAATTACAACTTATCAACTCCTTGTTGTCGCTGTCGATGAAAAAAACCCATTGCTTTTCAGGAAATTAAAGAAAGGCTTCAAAATTCAAATTTGAATTTTATCAAGCTATTTTTCTCAAAGGCAGGTGAAATCATCTCATCACTGTTTAAATATTTGTTAAACACGCAGACAGACTCAAAGGGTGACCAGTAGCATTGATTTATGAAAAAAAGAGAGTGGTACCAGCACTTAAATGTTGAGATGGAGCTTATTAAATCACGTACTGTTAGTAGTTCATTTTGTTACATTGCATCATTTATAATAAGCTTACTATAGCCTATGTTTTGATTTTAACATACATATATGTAGAATGGAAATCTGACAGATTGGACCTGAGCAGAGTACTTGTTCTAGTAAATGTAATAAATGACCTGTACAAACTGAAGAAAACAAACGATAGAGTGTGTGAGGAAGCTTACAAATAAAGCCAAATCTTCAAGTTGTAAGAGAAGGTTTTATTACCAGTGCTATTTACATAGAAATAATACAGCCTTGCCCATTTCCCCCCATTTAAATGCACACACACGCACGCACATGAGCACGCATACACACATCCCCAAGCGCTCAAGCAACACACACGCGCACGCGCACACACAACCACGCACACACACACACACACACACACACACACACACACACACACACACACGCTTTTGTATCCAAGAATATCTCAATACATCAGAAATAAGACACACTCTCTCTAGATCTTATACAATGTCCAAAAAGAAACAAAATAATAATCTCAAAACAATATTTCAAGTAGAGATAATAAATGTTGTGGACAAACAGCATTACAAGTGTTGGATGAGTTTAGCTTAAGACGTTGTTGTGTGTGACGAAAACAAGAGCTGAAAGACGAGATGGATTTAAAAGAGTTATGGGGGGGGGGGTTGTTTTGAATAATATCAGCTAACCTTTCAGAAGCGTTATAATAAGTAGAGGTAAACATATTTGTGTTTCTTTTAATGTAGTTCCACAAAGGCTGCCTTTTCCAATTGAGGCCCTGATGAAACTTGAAGCTGCAGAAGTATTTATTGTCAGTATTTAGAGGAAAAACAACATGAATGTGTCCTCTTCGGCACAGAGACGTTCCCAAACACACAGCTGATTTTTAATTCAGTGTGTCTTAAGGCCACTAGATGGCAATGAGTGCTTCAGAGCCGACAGAGGCAATGTCACAGATGTTGTCTGCCCCCTCTTTTGTTTTCTCTCTTTAGAGAAAGGAGACCTCAGCTGTTGAAGGTAGATTCTCCATTATGGGTTCAATGTTCTTTTGAAAATCATTTCCATTAAAACATGTTTTTTTTAAAGGACAGTAACAAAAGGAAGGTCAGGTGAAGCAGTCTGCTTAGCAGAACTATCGGCCCTGTGTTTGTGTGTTTGTGTGGTGTGTGTGTGTTGTTTGTGTTGTGTGTTGTGGGGTGTGTTGGTGGTTGTGTGTGTGTGTGTGTGTGTGTGTGTGTGTGTGTGTGTGTGAGTATATGCATGTGCTTGAGTGAGTACAAGTGTCTGCATAATTGTGTCCGTGTTTTGAATAATAGTATAGACATCCTTCTTTTGAGCTATGGTCAAGAATACTTTTTTTACATTAATGGACTCAAAGCTGAGATGTGTGAGTTGTCAATGTCAGAGTTGTGCGCGTGTGTGCGTGTGTGTGTGTGTGTGTGTGTGTGTCTGTGTGTGTGTGTGTGTGTGTGTGTGTGTGTGTGTGCATTTTCTATGAAGAAGCAGCCTTTGATTTGACAGGTCTTACTGAGAAGAATGTTTAAAGCGACGGTTTTGACTAATTGTGTCTCAATTGCCACATACGTGTTTGTAAATGAACATTGAAGCGTGTATTAAAACCTGTTCCTTTGTCTTTTTAAGTTTGAGGATAGAGCGGCAACTTAACAATGAACAGAAAGAAAAAAAAACTGAATGTTTTAAAGCAACAATATAACAAAAACAAACCAATGTGGTGAGAAAGGAAGAGAACCATTGGCATTTCTCTCTAATGTGCTCGTAGAGCTTTAGAAGATACCTTCGTTAATATCAAGGGAAAGGTGAGAAGCATTTTTGCTGGGTGGAATCGCAAATTCTTGTCGTTTTTTTTAGTTTTTTTTTAAATAATTCAAGTCCAGTAATCCAGGAAGGGATATGCTTTGGAGAGTCTACGGGGCAGCAAATATTACTTTTTCCAGCAGCCTGTCCCATTCTTGATTCCAGTTCCTTCAGTTCGTCAATTATTGTGAAAATCAGTCCGTGATTTTAAAAAGTCCTCCATAAAAATGTCAGCTGTATTTTTCACTCCACAATGTGTGTTTTATTTTATTCATCTCCTGAATGAACTAGGCTGACATTCAGCCTAGGAATGGTCCCTGTGGTTTGTCCTTTACCAGGCTGTGGTTTCCCCCATCTCCTGGCCTTGGTGGGACATCGGAGCGCTGTAGCTGGAGTTACTAGCCAAGGAGAAAGGAGGACTGGGTCCGCCCCCGTAAGCCTCCCCCGGGACAGGCTGCAGGGAGCTCGGTAAGCCCGGCTCCGGACTGGGGGTTTCCGCGTGGGAGATCATGTCCGTGAACCTTTGGTCGTCTGACGGGTGGTGCCCCGATCCCTCCATGGCTCCGGGTCCAGAGCCCAGGACGTAGAGGGACTCGGCTGGAGACTGAGCCTGCGAGGATGGAGGGCCGTGGGGGAAGAAGTCGTAGTTACTCGCTGGTCCATAATAGTCACCTTGGTATTCTGAGAAGAGACAGGGGAATACACGGGGTTAGACTTTCTATCAGAGACGTTGAATACACATAGTTCCCCACGGCGACTGTCCACTGTCCTGTGTGTGCGGCTTTCCCCACACCTCCGCCCTTATACCTAAGTGGTGAAATTGATCATGTCAAATTTCAACCAACCGGTCTCCAACAGCCTCATTTGAGTGTATAAACAACTCCACACTTCTCCACCTCAGTTCACTTGCATTCTACACACTGCATTCGTCTCCCTCCCTCATTCCGCTCGCAGCCATGCGTGCACGGCGATGGATTCCCCCGCTGAAACTTCACGATTTGGATGAGGAACTCTAAAATGAGATTCCAGGCCCCCCCCCCCCGCAGCGCTGCCAGGTCCTGTCGACTGCATCTCTCTGCGTCACGTCGGCTGCAGCTTCCAGCAACATCCCTCTCCTGTATACCTCACTGGGCTGTGGCTATTTCCTGAGCTACATCACGCGCCAATTACTCCCAGCATGCAATTCAACTGGGGCTGCAGATAACAATTGTTTCCCTTATCAGCAAATCTGACAAAGGTTATACTTGATTAATTGATTAATTGTTTGGTCTATAAAGCATAATTAAATAGTGCAAGATGCCCATCACAATTTCCCCAAAGACCCATGAGACATCTTGTTTTGTCCGACCCACAGCCCAAACTAGGACTAAAAAATTGAATTGTTTTCAAATCAAAAACGAGATTTGAAAGAACGTGATTGGCTAATCATGAAGACCACGATTAATCAAATGTGCAATGTTTAGTTGAATGTTGGTGTACTATTTGGTAGAACATGTTTTATTTCACTTTTATTATTATATTTACTGGGTTATTTTCATAAGATAAATGTGATTAATGTTACATATCACAGATTGTTTACAGAAATGTCCTATTTTCAGTGTTTATTACTTTGTTTAACATGACGGTAGAAGGTGTAATATGTACGTAGATGTTGCTGTGGAACTGAGGTGTATCAGACAGTACAGTTAACAGGTACTGATACTTTTTAATTGGAATTGTTTTTTATTATTATAACTTTAACTTTTGTGATAAATGTTCTGCGTTTGGCTGTTCAATGTCCCATGTTTTCTAAAAGAAAATCACTTATTTTCTGGCAATTTTTATCAATGTTCTCATCTGTGCATAAGAAGATAGCATAATAATGCTATCTTCTTGTGATAATATGTTAATGAAATGATAATAATATCAGTTTTAATGTGTCTCAAGATGTTCTAATGATCCGTGTCATGTTTTAACTGTTACACTGAATATTGAGCTTTAGCTACACTTTAGCTTAAAAAAGCTATCGCAAATCGAATCGTAATCGCAATATCTGGCAGAAAAATCGCAATTTGAGTTTTTTCTCAAATCGCTTAGCTAGAGTCCAAAACCCAAACATATTCAATTCATAGCAATACAAACTGGGGGGAAAAAAGCAGCAAAGCATCAAATTAATTGTTGGGCGATTGACTAATAAATACATTTAGTAATAATCGTTTCAGCTCGGAATCCAGCATCATGTCTCCTATGAACCTTGCTGCTGTGTTTCTATCCACGGGCTCAGAGCTGGATCATCAATAGTTTTCCAGGAGTAGAGTTAGGCGCGGCAGTGACAGGTTTACCCTTGCTCTATTTTCATCTTTACAGTGAGAATAACTGTGCAGCGTCACAAACATCGTCAGTAAGACAAAACTGTTCTCTATCAAAAACACATTATGTCTGTTTGTGTGTCAGCAAAGCATTAGGACGTTCTCTGTTGGGGCCTACGTTCAATGATGTCATGCATATATCCACACACAACACACACAACGACTTTTAAGATCTTATTGTAATTCATCCCATTTCATTCACTTTTCTAATTTACACTGCTGCTCAGGGTAACTAGTTATCTTAAGGAGCCTCTTTTGGCTTCTAACCTTCCTTGCACAATCTCTTACCGTGTATCAAAGCCTTATAGTTTTTTAAATATTGTGTGACTAAACAAAACTAAACTAACAGGAACTCATATGCACTGAGCAGGAGCGAGGGCTTCTTTAGTCTCTACATTTTTCCTGCAGTACTTAGCGCACGAAAAGTCAGGGGATCAGCAAAGTCCATAGGATTCATCCTCTGAAGAACGTGAATTTCTGTAATGTAACTCATTTAAATATGTATTATTGTTATATATTGAAACTCCAACTTCAGGTTGGAAATATTTGAGCAAAGCTTGATTCATGACTGATGTTTTTCATGTCTAACATATTTTGTGGCGTTGACTTCAAAGCGCTGCAGCAAAAACTGCCACAATAATGACAGAATACAGCCCAAATGCCTTACTTTCACACAAAAAATCTCCAGCACACACTCGGATTTACAATTATTCTCTCCCTAACCTCTAACAATGACTGACGAGTTCACGCCTCTGAGAGGTTTGGGCCCCCGACTAATGTTTGAGGTCTCTATGTATATTCATATTATTCCTCTAGCATGAAGTCAATATCATTTGTTGTTTATGAATGTACTGAGTCTCTAAATTGATCCTGAATGCTGTCCAATTACAACCAGGATTCATAACAAAGGGTTGCAAAATATTAAAAAAACCTGATTCAGTCACGTACATGTAGTAATATCAAACTATGCAGAAAGGTTTTGAGATATTTGTCTCCATGATTGAGTTTGAAAACAACCCTCAGGCCATCAGAGTAGCCCGGTTCAAGACCAGTAAGTAAAAACTAGAGATTGACCGCTTTCTTTGTGTTGGGACTTTAAACTCTGGTGGATTTCTGAGGACTATGGTTACCTGGTCCTCAGATCTCTGCAGGGTAAATCCAGACAGCTAGCTAGACTATCTGTCCAATCTGAGTTTTCTGTTTTACGACTAAAACAACTTTTGAAAGTACACATGTTCCACCAAAACAAGTTCCTACCAGAGGCTGTTTAGCAGAGGCACCGTGAGGAGTTTAGCGCCGCCCAGGACAATTGTGATTGGTTTAAAGAAATGCCAATAAACCAGAATACGTTTTTCTCCCATACCGGGATACTGTGTGGAGTAGCCAGACCCTCCTCCACAGCGCCGTGAAGGAGGGTCTGGCAAAGCGAGACTAACCTGTATGTAACGCAACAGGTAAGAAACTTGTTTTTTCTTTGTTCTTTATTTGTAATTTGGGTGAACCAACCCTTATTGTTTCCATGCAGTGCTCAGATGAGTCCAGTCCTGAGTGTCAAACCACTTTGAGATCCATCCAGTATCCATTTGGATGAAAGCAAAACAACGAGCAGCAGAGCTCCTGTTGCAGTCTGTCAGAGCAGCCCTGTAGGCCTGTGGTATGTTCTTGTTATATCTCATATTTGCCTGTTAAATATAAAGCTAAAACTAGCAGCCAGTTAGCTTAGCACAAGGACTCATTCTCATTTGTTTAATCCATACAAAAACAGAAGTATGAAAATGAAAAGTTGTACTTTTTTGACAGGGGTTTATGTGCCAAGATACAGCCAATGTGTTACCTTTGGACAGAGCCAAGCTTGTTGTTTTGCCGTTTCCAGTTGTTATGCTAAGCTAAGCTAACCGGCTTCTGGCTGCAGTTTCATATTCAACACAGGCCTGAGAGGGGTGTCGTTCTTCTCATCAAACTCTCTGCAAGAAAGCCAAAATTTTCCTTGATCAAAAACCAGAGAGTTATATCTCTACAGCTGCTGTGTTATAAATCTGTCTGCACAGTGATGCTCTGAACCCAGCCGCAGTCCCAAAGGGACAATGACGACTGACGTGAATTGCTGATTTGGCAAAAGTTACAGCGTACTGGGTGCCTGGGAAGCTCAGCCGGTAAAGCGTGCGCTCATATATAGAGGTTTACTCCTCAACACACTGGCCACGGGTTTGACTCCACCCTGCGGCCCTTTGCTGCATGTCATTCCCCCCTCTCTCTACCCCTTCATATCTTCAGCGGTCCTAGACAAATATAGGTCTAAAATGCCAAAAAAAGATCTAACAAAAAATTAAATACATTTATTAAAAAAAAAAAAAAAACTGATTGTTGACAGTGATATTCCCTAAAACTATCTCTTGAGTTGTTTATGAGTAAAAAAAACTGTCAGAACGGTTTTTAAAGGGTCCATCCCCTCCACATGTCGCCAATTACTTTGCACAGCGTTTGCATCCATTAACAATTACAAACCTCCACCTGCCGCCTATAGTCTCCTTCCAAATCTACACCCTGCCCCCTCTGCTCCAAATTACCTCAGTTACATTAAATCCATTCTGTTTCCACACCACCATGAAATGAGATCGATGCAGACTTTATCCCGCTGCCCCAGATGTTGCACTTACATTTCACCACTCGCACCAGATGTTCCTCTCACTCTTCTTTCAGTCTGAACAGGCACAAGCGGGAACTAACAGGTTCCATATCAAGAAATATGTTGCCTAATTAGAACAACTGCCTTTATTTGCTGCTACATGTGGCTCTTTTTTTGGAAATCGTCAAGAGAAACAATAACAGCTGACACGACTTTTGGAAACAAGCTAATTATTTGATCTCACAAACAGGCCTCTGCTAGGTTGGCCGACCTCGAGAATAAACAACGGGTTTGTGCTGTGGCCTGCGGGGTGTGTGTGTGTGTGTGTGTGTGTGTGTGTGTGTGTGTGTGTGTGTGTGTGCGTGTGTGTGTGTGATGGGGGTGGGGATTGGCTCTGCAAACTATAATTACACTCACACATACAGACGCAACACACCACACACAGGCATTCGTCGCTCTAAGCAGCAGCAGAGGAGCAGAAGGAAGCAGCGGGCTCAGATAAAGGCGAGCAGACTGGCCTGTGCTGCTGCTGTGGCACAAAAGGGTGTGAAAAGCAGCGTGCAAAGAAAGCAAGAGAGATGCGAGTGAGGGATGAAGGTTTTGTCCTCTGTTTTCCCCTCCCACTCTCTGCGTGGCAGCCTTGGCGGCTCCAGTTTATTATAGACTCAGTGCCCGGGCCATTCAGGTAGATGTACAGGAGCTGTATAGCAACCACGGCTTTCAGCCTGTCCATAAAAAAACAAACTGCTGATATACATGACAGGTGCATCTGATTTATTCCTGCATCTACGGCCAACAGAGGCGTTACCCCACAATCCAGATATTTTTTCTTTTAGTCAAGCGGTCGCGACAAGCGTTTTGAAGGAATATTGATTTGAAGGAGTCTTGACACCCGACTGGAGATCACATTGTGCTCAAGCCCACGTGATTAGACAAGAAAACAAGAGTGTTAAGAAAACAGCTTATCATTTTTATCAGCAATTCATTTTCACATGAGGAAAACAACAAACCAGGCGCACCTTATCCGCAGCATCCAATTGAAAGAAACTTTCACGATTGAACAGCTCCAAATATTTGACAAAATCAAACACAAATTCTTCTGTGCAATTAAAATTCCATCAGTTTTTTTTTAAAGGCGTTCTGTGTTCCAGGTCAGCGCTACAAATACTTGTTTTAATGTGCAATGTCCAGGTCAGTGAATGAGTTTCACCTCTACATGTTTCTACCCCATCGGAGTCAGCCTAAAGAATTTCACCTTTACTTCTGAAGAGGGTATAGCTGGGTATAGTTGACCACAAAGTTTAAGAAATACATTTTGAAAGGAACGTCACGTCAGTGTATATTTGATGATTGGAGTTAATACCTTCTGAATATGTACCTTGGATCTTTATCTTTAAGTCATTATTCCACAGCCTCTGTTTTTTCCTTTAACACTTCGAAAAATTAATCAAAACTACTTTTAATGACTCTACTCCTAATGTGTTACTTTCCTTGAAAAGAAGTCTTACAATAACTTGTTGGAGACATAGCAGATTTATTATCAAGGAGGAAATTACCAACGTCTTCAGAAATAGAATGACGTTCAAGACGTGAGTTTTTTTTAATCAAATGCTGTTATCTTTAATGGCTGTAAGGCACGTTTTCATCTTTTCACACGTAAGACTCACACATTTCATCTGCAGAATCTCATAAATACTGGTGTTGTGCTTAGGCCGGCAATTAACGATTTTTTTTCATTGGCGATTAATGTGTCGATTATTGTATTGATCAGTTGTTTGGTCTGTAAAATGTCAGAGAATGGTGTAAAATGTCAAAGTCCAAGACGACGTCCTCAAATGTCTTGTGTTGGTCCAGAACTCAAAGACATTCAATTTACTGTCTCGGAGGACGGAAAGAACTAGAAAACGTTCACATTTAAGATGCTGGAATCTTTGCAAAATTTGACTCCCCCCCCCTAAAAAACGATTCGAACCAATTAATCAAAATAGTTGCTGATTAGTTGAATAGTTGACAACTAATTGATTAATCGATCCAGCTCTATGTGTTTTATTTATCCAGGGTTTACACTCTGTTCTGAAATGTAAATCAAGATGAACTGTGTCTATTGAGCTTACATGCTTGACTGAAGAGTGCCCACCATGCTGTGGTGTGATTGGATACATCTGTTCCGCTCTCACATTTATACCAAGTGGCATTATGTGACAGTTAGGCAGGTAAATGCTTATTGTGAGCCTTCAAAATCTTTACTTATATATTTCAGTCTCCAAAGAGAAATTCTCCTGGAACATACGCACTGACTGACTGAACAGTCCCCAAGGTTAGAGTCAAATTAAGGACCGATTATACAGTATGTTGTATCTTTCAACAAAAGATGAATAGATTAAAGAAAATCATGCTCTCCTCGATGTCCAAACAAACCACCCAGAGGTGACATCTGCCGTAGATAAAGACCAACCTTTATGTAACCTCGCTGCAGCCTAACACAATAACTACCAGCCGTGTTGATCAAGGTTGCAATTAAGCTACACAATATCACATTTGTTTCAAGTGAGAATGAAACCAGCCTAGAGATTATTACACTTGCCTGGCTTGGACCAGAAGAAAGGTGCCACTACCCTAGTTGAGCAGTTCCATGACAAGATCAACAATGCATGTGATATATTTATTATCATACGTACAGTATATCTTGTAGTTGTGACCCTGAATAGTCGACTACTGGATCTAAGGAGCCTTTATTTGACTACCACTCCCACAGTTGCATCAATGCAATGTCTGAAAATATACTTATGAAACAAAAGAGCATTGTATTCTGGCTATATGGGGGTCCTGAGTATCTGATTTTACAGAGAGAGAGAGAGAGAGAGAGAGAGAGAGAGAGAGAGAGAGAGAGAGAGAGAGAGAGAGAGAAAGAGAGAGAGAGAGAGACTAACGTCATTGATCCTAAACTGGGAAATGGTTGTGCTGAAGCAGCAAGAATAAGGCACACATCATCCATAAATATCAACCTATTAATAATACTGTAAATAACAATTTAAAGTAAGGGTACTCATGTGGACAAAAATCAGAAGTGCCGGTACTAAGTACGGCTGGGTACCGGCCCATTTTAGGCACTGGATACAGATAAAGTTGCAGGACTTCATTTGTATTAGTTGCATGTATTGGCAGAAGCAAATCCTTTATTCCTTACCTCCGTAGTAGCCGTAGGCCCCAGGTCCTAAAATGTCAGGATCCTCCAGCCTGCCTCCCAGGGGCCTCATCCTCCTCGGGCCCCTGAAGAAGGCGTGCCGCCGGGCCCCCAGAGCACTCAGCTGCTTCATTCGTCGCTCTTTGGATCTTCTGTTCTGGAACCACACCTGCACCCAACCAGACAGACAGAAGCCCAGTTAGAAGGGTTTCAGCTTTTGCTTCAGATTGCCACTACTCCTCGACTACGCCACGCCAAGAGTAGAAACCACGTCGTTGTTTAAGACTCAGACTCTAATCACAATCACAACAAGATTCAGTCTGTTGCAAAGAGGCATAATTATTATTATTCATTTGGATCCTGATCATTTTAGATAATTTCGTTAATTTCGTGCTGACTGTTGTTACAGTTTGTGTTGGAGCCACAATTCAAACGCATTATTATTATTTTTAATAACCTTATTATCTGACAGCTCATTAACCATTATTTAGATTACATTACATGTCAATTAGATGACGTTTTTATCCAAAGCGCCTTACGATTGCTATATATATATATATATATATATATATCAGAGGTCATACGCCTCTGGAGCAACTAGGAGTTAAGAGTCTCGCTCAGAGACACATTGGTTGATGTATTGCAGTGGGAATTAAACCCAGATCTCCCACACCCATCAGCACCCAATGTTTAGATTATTTCAATTAGCAGTAATTGAAGTTTACATTCTTGGATCTCAGCATTAAAATGACTATAAAAAAATCAACTGGTTAAAAGCACTTACAGTTGACAGAAAAGGTTAAAACTAACCAAATTTAGGAATATTTCAGTGCAATATCACTAACTACAAAGGTTTTGATCATTTAACTAACAGCACTCTTTTATTCATTTAATAGAAATGTTACAATATGTCTTTGAAAAGCACAAATGACCAAATACCAACTTAAGAAGTAAGGGAATGCATAAAAATGAAATGTCGCGTCTTATCTATGGCTGATTATCAGACTCTTATAAACTGGACCCAGAATTTTCATTTTCCTGTTGTAAAATGAAAAGCAAAGCAGTTTAAATGTACCCCAACACAGAACCTAATGCACAAGTTAAAGTAAACTGTCAAAGCCACAAATCAGAGTATAAAAAGCCTTATCACTAACGTTAGATAAACTGTCTTTGAAGAGGAACAAAGGAGGATTTCACTACACACCATATGGAAGAATGTCTGCATTAGAAGCACATAACACATCTTGTTTCACTGCTGCATAATGATATACGCTCACCCCAACCAGGCTACACCAGCGGCAAAATCCCACTGTGCTGCAGATTAACAAAAACACACACACAAAAACACCTAAAACCACTTAGGCTCTGTTCTATGTGCTCCAGAGGCAAAGGCAACACCTGCTTATTGAGAACAATCGTCTAACTGTAGGGTACATTTTTATGGAAATGCTCTCGCTCCCCTCGAGAGAGCGTTGTTTAGGGATTACATGCACATGCTGGAGAAGCAGCGTGGCTCACAGGGCTCCCCGTGTCGAGAGCAGTGGTATTTAACGCACAGTGAACGAGGAGGAGGAAGATGACGAAACAGAGACTCCATTTTGGCTCCGAGCAACACAGGGGCGGGGACCACGGACGGAGGGATGGACTGCCCGACTGCCTGATTGACTGATTGATTTATTGACTGTTTGATTGAGCTCTGTTGATGCAGCTCTCTCTCACACACACACACACACACGCAGCAGCCTGCAG
Organism: Etheostoma spectabile; assembly: GCF_008692095.1. Classification (NCBI taxonomy): domain Eukaryota; kingdom Metazoa; phylum Chordata; class Actinopteri; order Perciformes; family Percidae; genus Etheostoma; species Etheostoma spectabile. The sequence continues at coordinate 10,688,512 of NC_045748.1, read as the reverse complement.
TATATGATATAGATGAGGCGGTGGCGAGGCCCTGGTCTGCTCTAGTAAGCGGTGGGAACAGGCTGGAAGTGAGTAAGAGCAGAGTGGTGGGAAAGGGGAGGGTGGTATGTAAATCTGTGAAATCAGCGATAATTACAGTGAGTGCACAAAAAGCCACATCACAGTTGGCAGAGATGGTGCTAATCATCCTGACACAGTCTGCACCCAGTGTGTGTGTGTG
>NC_045748.1:10668498-10688230 GCF_008692095.1 Etheostoma spectabile | reverse complement strand
GAGAGAGAGAGAGATGTTTTCAAATGTAATGATGCTCACTTCACTATATTTTTTTATCCTATAATTTGCATCCCATTCCCACGCTGCTGTATCTATATCTGCGGCGTTCTTTCTGCTCTGAAATTAAGATCTATAATCCAAATCACTGACCATGGATATAATAAATCCTATGTTTTTTTTTTTTAATTTTTCTTTTAAGAATCATGTATTATTTCAGTAATCAAATGTGTTATACAGCCAGGAAATTAGTGAAAGGTGAGTCTAGTTTACGCCAAAGGCGATGCACAAACATGTTCTGCAGGATAACGCAAGCATAACACCACTGTTTGACCCTTTCTCTGTCTGTCTTTTCACCCACACACACACACACACACACACACACACACACACACACACACACACACACACAACCACACACACACACCACACACCACACATACTCTCTCTCTCTCTCTTTTAAGTAAGAGAGATTAATTATTTTAAGTAAAGCATTAAATAAAGCATAAAAATGGAGTAAGAATTCCAGAAGTTCAAAATTAAATTCAATAAAAATTCAATTTTGTCTTTTAAAAACAGAATCGTGGGAAAATAAAACCAATTTGGAGGAAACACAATGCTTCCACATACAGTAAATATGTATAAACTATTGGTAGAAAATTTAAACGCAAGATGACAAAAAAAATAATCTTTTCTATTAGTAAACTTATTGTTTGAGAAATTGTTTTGTTTGAGAAACAAAAGAGCATCCATTCCCATAGAGAGTGCGTGGTGGGACATGTCACTGCGGAGGGATTTGCTGCTAACAGATCCCACATCACGTCTGGACCCCGCTCTGATGACGAGGCCTTCAATTAGAACCCGGAGTGATGTCACCGATTTATAATCCGGGCATTTCTCTGTGATTTGTCTTTGTCTCTGCGGACCCTCCCTCGTTCAGCCCCACTGAGCCCACACAAACACAAACAGCTGATCTGTACCTGGATGACTCGCATGTTTAGTCCCGTTTCCTGGGCCAGCTGTTCCCGGATGTGCCGGGTCGGTTTCGGCGTGGCGACGAACGCGGCCTTTAACGTCTCCAGCTGCTTGGCCTTGATGGTGGTCCGGGGCCCCCGCCGCTTGGTCCCAGAGTTCTGCTCCTCGTTCTCAATATTGTTCGTTTCCTTATCTGAGGACGTGGAATTGTCCGTCTCCTTTATGTCGTCCTGTATCGGGTCCTGCAGATCCGGCGATAAACTCCTATCTGTACACGACGACACTGAGGGGAGAACCAACAGGACTAGGGTCACGATCCGAAATGTCAGGGGGGGGGGGGGGGGGGGGGGGGGGTAATTAGGCCTGGGCATGCACAGCGGCGATACAGGGAAATATGCATTCAAAATATGTTAGGCTATAGTTGACTGAAATGTGTTTTGTTTTTTAATAGAAGACGAAAAAGCCACTCGGGTTAGATTTGCAGGCCTACTGCACGCAGACATGTTTCTTTTCTTTACCTTGCCTATGCTATTTTTTTTTTTTTTATGTAGGCCTATTTATTTGTAACTTGCAGATTTGATGTCGGACATAGTTTAAAACATAGCACAAATTCAACGTAATTGACAATTTCTCATTGAAGGCAACGCAATAACTTGCACACATAGACATAATACATGTCACAATAACTTTCATGTCAAATAACACAGCTTATGCGCATAATGTGGCTGTAAAGAAGAAGGGAGCGCGCGATCCGGATGGATGAATAGACTGCGGAGAGAGGTGCGGCAAACACGGCCGGACTAACACAACAGCATCCCCAGCGGATCCTGGCGCACGATAATAGAAAGCCATTGTCCTGGGGAGGTAAATATTGAAGCCATTCATTTGACAAGGTTGTTGCGAAAGGCTCTCTACGGACTGATGGAAATGTTTATTTAAAAAAAAAAAAAAAAAAAAACAGAATCTTACAGGACATTTGAAGCCTCCACCCTCGTCTTTTTTTGTCCATTGAAAGACAGATTGCATTTAGGCTATATCATATTCAACCACAACATGGCGATGATAATAGATGATTTTGCTTTTGCTTATCTATATCAAACAGCAAACAAACACACAGCACACACACACACACCACACACACACACAACACACACACACACACACACACACACACACACACACACACATCACAGCTTATTATCGCGTAGGTTACCTGAGTTCAAGTTGACTTCATTAATGACCCCGGAGCTCGAGTAATCTTCCTTGCACACGAACTTGTTCTCGTCGATGACGTAGAGCTCCTCTCCCGTGGACAGCTGCTTGTTGCACACCATGCAGGTGAAGCAGTTGAGGTGGAACACCTTGCTGCGGGCTTTGCGCACCAGGTCGTTTGGCGAGATTCCCTGCAGACAGCCCGCGCATTTAGTGCCAAAGCGCCTGCATGGAACCAAATATTCACGTGAAATGTTTTTAAACAAAAGCCAAATTAACATTCAGTTTAGGCCCAAACATAATGAAAACACAAAAGCCAGCCGGTTTGGCCAACACAACGTTATAGCATTGTAATTATTCTTATTCTAAATCGACATTTTATGTCTATAATCCCGACACTCACTGCCAAAGGTCCAGAATTAAATCCGGGTTTTTTTGTGATTTTTTTTAAAGCAATTTGACAGCAATGTAGTAAATATTATCGGTGCATCCAAAAGCTTGCTTGTAGAATCCAATCCGGAACAAATTGCAAGTGCATAGAAAGTCACAAAATTGAGAATTTTAACATCATAAATAAAAACAAAATGAGGGGTAATTCCACGAGGTTTTCTTGTTGGGGAATAAAAAGAAAACACCCTTCAACTAGGATGGCTACGAGCCTGATAGAAATGCGCATATCTGTGGTAATATACAAATAAATACAATGGGTTATTAAAGCGTTATAATTTGGTAAGAATACATTATTCGAGCATCTACAATAATAACAGAGATCAAATTGTAATAATGGTAAAACTATTCTACCGCCAAGCTAATAATACACCAGCAAATAGCAGCACACAATCCAAAATTAAATAATAATAATAATAATAATAATAATAATAATAATAATAATAATAATAAAAAGGCTAAAAACCCAATGATTCTTATTTCTCACCATCCCAGTAAAAGCCCGAATAATCTTACCTAAGCAATTAATTTTTGTAAAGTAATTAATGAATAATAATTCACAATAAATACAAGGCATGTCTCCTTGTCTCTCTCTCTCTGTCGTTATTCAACTGGCAGTAATAGTAAAGGTGGTGGAGACCATTCAAACGGAAATTTAAAAAAAATAAATAATAATAATATCTAGCTTTAATAAAAAAAAAATCCTCGCGCTCATAATTTTGATGGAGGTGCTCTGACAATAACCCCACGCAAAACGTATTAGTGACAATCAACACATTGTAGCCACGTATATATAACAGGATTAAGCAGAGTAGGAGCATCTTAGCGTGAAAATCTTCTCTTAATCCATATTCACCCGCTCAAACGCCGAGTGGGAAGAAGACTCATCAATTTGATACACAAATAAAACCCAAAATGAATTCAGCAGAATTCCCCTCCTGGTTGGGAAGAAGACGTGTTGTTGTTTTTTTAATAGTATTTCATAACGGAAAGAGGTGAGACAACACACACCTGAGTGATATAAACAGTCAGTGTTCATCACCGGAGGCTTTTATTGATAGTTTCAAGCAGATGTTCGAGGCTCACTTTGGGCCTGCTGTACTTTCCAGTCGGCCTATCGGATGGGGGGGAGGTGGGGGGGGGGGGGGGGGGGGGGTGGGGTGCGTTAAGCCTCTGGTGAAAGCAACACTCTTTTGTGGAGCATTGTTTAAACACTAATGTAGGCTTGTCCCCCCATTTGCAATGGTATCGCTCCACTGTTCCTCTCTTTCACATACATGGCCAACCCCCCCCCCCCCCCCCAGCGAAAGGGCACAACTCTACTTACACAACAAATGGACATATTAGGGTGATTACTGTTTCGCCTGGCTAATGGCTGACCATTTAAATCCATCGCTTGATGGGACCTGCGGTAATATGATGGCCAAGGCCGCGCGAGGCCAATAATAGCGCGTCCGGACAAAAGGCTAATGTGTCTTACATGTCATTAGACAATTTGGGAGAAAATATACTGACACGTACGAATGAAAATGATGCTAAGAGAGAGTGCGACGGGACAAACAAGGCTTCACTCATCACTCAAGTACCTGAGACTTTTTTTTTTTAGGGAATTGTGCACCGGTTAATAGTCTAAGGGCTGTTTGAAAAAGTGTTATCTGATCTGGAAAATAGATATTAATGTTCAGCACAGAGTGCACGTGGCTGCACAATGAAATTATATTGCAGTCGTTTTATTGTAAAGGTCATATTCAAAGGCCACATTGTGACCAATATTTAATTTAAGAGACGAATAATTTTTTTTAAAATTTTGGACTAAATGAGTTATCAGTTGTACTTTTACATTACATAACTTTTATTTTACAAACCTGCAGGACAATAACATTGGCTTACACAGTTTAACCTATGACTTCATATTTTGACCCTTGTGCACATAGGATTTAAGTTAAGGCCCGACTCTGTGGGCTGCGTGGTCTTTGATTTATGTCTACATTTTTTATGAATGAAGCATCCGTGAAAAGTTTGCCCTAATCTTACAGTGTGACGCTCATTGTTGTGAAGAATAAGAGCTCTGAATCCAGACTCTCCGTTACCTGAAAAAGTCCATTTTGCAATAGAGCTTCCCGTCCCTGGAGAAGCACTTCTCGGTCAGGTTGCAGTTGCACTCGCAGCACTGGACGCACTTGGCGTGCCAGGCTCTGTCCAGCACGTTGAGGAGGAACCGGTCCAGGATGGGCCGCTCGCACCCGGCACAGTGGACCATCATGTCTCCGGCCTGCAGGGCGCCGAGTGCCGACCTACGGACTGCGCTGCTCGGACTGGGGCAACCCGGGTCTACGCGGAACAACGTCTTGGCTCCGGGAGGGTGTTCTGTCAGGCGAAAAGTGGAGGAACCTCCCGTTCACAGGCGGCGGAGTGACAATCCCCGGGAAGTGTTGTAGTCCTGCTCCTGTCTGCTCGCTGTCCTGCCACTTGTCACAATCCACAATCCAGAGGAGAGAAGAGAATTCAGCCGCGCCAGCTGATGGACTGCGTAATGGACAAACCGGGCATGTTTTCCTCTCGCGCGCGCAACTGTTAAAACATCATTATACACACGTGTTAATTTCTAATATTTTATCCCTCGCTCATGCTTTGTTTTGGGTCCAGTCATTTCCTCCGGGCTCGTCTCACGCCGCCACTTTCGCATCACTGTGCCTGCGTTATCACGAGGTTTTGCCAGCGCCACGCGCACCCTGCGCTCACATTGGATGACGCTCTCGTTAATTCCCGTGCCGGCAGAGCCAATCAGAGCACAGTTGTCATGGTTACACGTTTATAGCTGTAGCCTTCGAGCGAACCTGAATCACACACACCGTATAGACAGAAATCCCAGGGCCGAGAGGATGCTGGGTGTTTCAGACAGAGGCCAGCTTGAAGGTTTCATGGTGCTTCATTGAGACAACACTGGCTTTATGAGCTTCTCTGGTAGCACCCTGCGACATTTCTGATCTGATCTAGAAGTCCACAAACCACGACGAAGGCTATAGGTGATACCTGTCCAACAGGCGAGGGGAGACGCGTTTAAATGGCACGGCGCTGGCGCTGCCATGAATGCGAATAGATGCGATGGGAGTGGGAGTAGCCGAACAAGGGGCTAATGCTACACAGCCTTATAATGGCCTGCTGACAAAACGCTCCTGCATTACACTGTGGCCGTGCAGGGCTGCGGAGGAGGGGCCGCGGGCCTTTTCTCATGCAGAAAGCTATTTACAGGGAAATGCGTTGGATTAGGTGCAGCTCATCAATAGGGAGAGCCCGGCCGCCCGGTGCGTTAACAGAGTGGCCGCCGATCGAAGCGAATTTCAATATTTACCGAACAGCCTCGTTTTGTTGGTTTGCAGTCAAGCAAACATGCAATACGCTAATTCATGTTAGTGGATGTGTGAGAAGCATTTTTTTTTCTTTAATGATGACTCATGGTAATGACATTAGGTGTGAATTTTGACTCATTTTACACGATTATTGGTCATCCGAGACAACATTTAGAGAGGAACAGATAAACAACAAGCTTTTTAGCATTAAGAAGCTGAATGGACAATATATTAACATTTAGTCTTATCTATGTCTCTCTCTCTCTATCTATCTATCAATGTCAGTTTATTTTATGATCAGTTGCCAGATAAAATTCAAATCAAAATAAACTGAATAATTAATTGTTTATTTTTGAAATTGCATTAATTTGGCCTATATTTTTGTTTGACCTAAAAACTTAACCAGACACTTAACATCAAAAAATAGTCCATATATTGCTAAAGGGCACCGTATTGGACAGGAGAAGCCAGGTATGGAACCACCAACTTTACAAACAATGGCCACCTTAGCTTTACGCATCTCTTTCTTTCTTTCTCACTTCCTAAACTGATGGCTGTTTGTTTTCCTGACTGTAATGTTTCCTGTGTTCTCGCACCCTTAAATGTAACATTGATAGAACCATTAGAAGAAGTCTCCACACCTCTAATCTCCGGTTTAATTAGTGTTTTCCTATCAAAACTACACCCGAGTGTGGATTTATCCTCAGGTATCAGTGGTTTAACCTGTGTATTCCGGGCCTTTGTACAGACAAGGCTGAATGAGTTTTCCCCAATTATCCGAGCTCCTAACACAGCGCCCTTTAGCCTGTAAAACAAGGGAGACAAAAAAAAAGGGAAGGGAGGGGGGGGGGGGGGGGGGGGGGGGGTGTTCTGGAGGAAATGGTGGGAAAAAGAGCATGTGAGGCAAATGCTCTTGTTTGAATGTAGCCACATCACATTGTGCAAAAGAAAAGAAAAATCCTGTTTGCTTTTGCTGTGTACACCCAACGTCACCCACAGAGCGAGACACTCACCTGGAGAAAAATGCAGGAGCTGTCCGGGGTACTAAAGAAGGAAAGAAGCACCAAGGACAGCAACAGGCTTTTCTCCTTTCAATGGGAAATCCTGCCTTACATGATCACACACAGCATCTGAAGAAACATGTGTATATCAAATGGATTCTGACAAACTGGTAAGAAAACTGCCTACACTATGGCCTTGGCCCTGGCGTCCTCCTATAGAGACAAAAATCAATTCTTCAAAACACTTTTACACCTTTTCCTTTAAGGACTTTACATCTCTATTTCCCTTTGTCCAGATGAGGTTTCTTAAGGTTTTGTAGATTTATGTCAGTCTGCAGAGGTTTGGACACCACACTTATAAAGATGAGTTTTTCAGGTGGAGCAACACATGACACATCATAATATTAGCTGAATATAATGTATAAACACACCAATCAGACAATTTCATAGTCTTTTAAAATTGTGTCAACGAGCCATAATTAAATAAAACACAGAATGATGTATTCATCTGATTCATGTCACTTAACTAATGGCTGATCAGACTTTTATTAAGAGTCATTCCGTTGATACCACAGTAACACATTTCTTAATAAAAACACAAGGAACTCCCTTGCATTCTCTAACATTCCAAAGCAAAGCTCACATTTCTGGATTTCAGATATTTTACGTGCTCGGAGATAAATCCTCTCTGTTGCCTTCGGACAAAATATTTCCGAGAAGTATTTTACGCAGGTCGAAGCGCTGAAGGGTGGATTGCTGCTATTCAGCACTTGAAATGAAGATCAGGAAGTTACGAAAGAGGATCCATAAAGGATTCCAAATCAGAATTTTGTACAACTATTTTATCAATAAAAACACTTCTTTGTACAACTATTTTATCAATAAAACCACTTCTTCTTTTTTATTCTAGAGGATAGAAGCTTTGTTTGTATAACCCTTTACTGCGTGCATACAGGCCATCGCAACACATATTTCTCAAGGACCAACATCTGAGCATCAGTCCCCTTTCTTTGCTAAGAGGCCTTCATGAAACACCTCCGCAGCTGCATATCTTCGTGTCTCTGTCAATCTTTTTTTAGTTTGTAATGCAAAAGGAGTCATTTAAACGCTGTAAGCAATGTCCACAAACCCGGTACCCTTGGTGTCCCTTCAGCACCAACTCCCACAGAATCCGTGCCCGAAGGATGACCGAAACAAAGGTTAGTGTTTGCAGTAATTGAATTTCAGGAAGTATTTTTTAAATACAAGCAGAAAGAACCTTCTTCCTGGTGAAGTAGCTTGTTATTTGTGGTTGCTGCGGTGCACTGTGAATTGAAGCCATAAAGGGAAAAGAAGAAGCTAGAAATAATAACCTGAAAAGAAGCAGGTGCATAGATAAATGTGAAACATGGTGAGAACATTTAAAAAATAACCCACCTCCCACCTTTACTGCTCCACTCCCCTCCACTCTGCACCTAGACAGCATGGACACCTGAGCAGACTTCTCCTCCTCCCTTCCCCGCAGCCGCCGTTCCATGCATGCGGTGTCACCCCAACCCCAAAGACGCGTGCGCACGCATACACGCTCACACACATGTACTCTCAAGACCACCTCCAGGGCCCCTCTTTGGCAGGGCCAGTCCCAGGGGAGAGGTTAGTATGATGGATGTCTGACTGGTAGCCCTCCCTTAGGGCCTCCCTCTCCGTCACCTCTCTGCGCTCTGAATTAAAAGGCCGTTTGTCTCCTCGGAGTCCTCAGCTGTAGAGCGCCGGCCTGCAATTTCACAGCACTCAGGGAGAGAGAGGGAGACCATTACAGAGGAGGTTGTCAGGGGAGCCATCAGAGCCCGGACACGCCTGAGGGACTCTCTCTTTCCCCTCCATCTTTCTCCGCTCCCGTCTCCTTCTGCTCAGCCCTCCAACACCTCTGTCCCACTGGAGGCAGCCAACCCTGCACTCACAAACATATCAATATTCAAGAACTCCCTACATTAGAGCATGTATTCCCCTATATGCATATACGCGTACACACATACAGTATAACGCACACACACGCACGCACACGCACGCACACACGTCATTTTTAAAATTCATCTCTCTCTGTTTAAATAAATAAACACATCTATTTATATAAGGTAAAGCAACACTATGGAGCTTCTGAAAAAATTGATATAAGCACATTATCTTACTTTTGGAAATGAAAACTGGAATTCATAAGAAATAAAGCATACTCCTAAATAATTCAATACACTCAGGGAATTTGCTGCTACAATCTTACTTTGTATGACCAGTTGCTTATGGAGGCTAATGTTATTGGACTGTAGGTATTGCTGTATATCTGACATCCCAGAGTCAGTTTGTCCTTTTGTTACTCTACGTTTTAACATTGAATCCCACAGTTAAAGTCACTTGTGGCCGCAGTGGCCGCTGTTCAGCAAACGCTCCACAGGCCCGCTTTAAAAGGAGAACACCGGAGTTATTCATTCCATGGAAAGACCAAAGCCAACAATGCATTCGGGGTTGAGTATGCTTGAAATAAGTAGTTCGTACAACGTTTCGTCCAACCACTGTTTACGTTTGATCCGATTGGCCACGCTTGAAGGTGGGGCGAAAAGCCTGCGGTCATAGCCGCCTCCTCCTGGCTCTATCCCACTGCTTCTTTGATTTCTTTCCAAAAACTCGGTGCCTTCTGCGCGTCTTTGTAGACTCGAGCCAATGAATTGAACACAGCGCATGCTTTTGGACCAGCTCTCACGTTGTGCACTCGGTTGAGCACGTGCAAAGTAACAGAAGTAGATGTGTGGAGAATAAAAACAGCTTGACAGAGACCCTCTGCACACCTTTCCAATTTTTCATTAAAGTAGCTGTGCTCGTTGGATTGTCCATTTCGAAATACCGATCAAGGCTGTGTAATGATATAACAGGTACTCGGTTTGAAGCATACAGACCGCTTTCTTCTTGTCTGTGGCACTTAACCCCACACCAGTTAATTCATACATAACATGTACATATTTAAAACGGGTCATAAATATATGTATATACATATATGGTTAAATTTTTTCTAAAATAGCTAAGCAATTTGATTTTTTATCAAACATTACTAAAACAGGAGAAAGTAGTTTTTGTTGGGGACTGTTTCTAAGATAGGACAGCTTTAGGCGTGAAAGGGGGAACAACATGCAGCAAAGGGCTGCAGGTCGGAATCAAACCCATGACCGCTATGTCAAGGACTGAGCCCCTGTTTATGGACGCATGCTCTACCAGGTGAGCTACCCAGTCTTTGACAACAATGGAGCTCTATGGCACAGAGAGAGAAGATATATCTGGCTGTGATACGCAGAAATACATAGTTGATTGTTGGTTTTGGTCTTTTAACTAGATCTTTCAACATTAGGAAAAATATAGATTATTGCCACCTATTAAAACAAAAACAAATGATACATTAAGCCAATCTGTACAAACAGTATGTATAAAGAAGCCTTCCCTCTGCATGTGTGAAGAATATTTAACATTCATTTTCTCAGTATTGTCTTTGTTTTGTAGCCATGAATTTTCTATTTTTTTTCCCCCTTTCTTCACACTTTCAGCTTTTCTCTTTGTCCTGAATTAAAAAACCCACGGAATTGATTTAAAAAAAAAAAAAAGTGCATGGAATTAATTTGATGTGAAGTATTTGTGATGTTATGTGAATCTGCACTGGATTTAATAAACGTTTTATGATTAGAAGGACAGGCAATTTGGGAAGCTAGCATCAAGGAAAAAAAGACTCAATTCAAAAGCTCAATTCACACTAGAGGCCGGCTGATAAAGGATTTTTAAGACCGATACAAATATTTGGTTATTTAAATAATGATTAAAAAAAATCCGATATGCCAATATATCGGCCGATTATTAAAAAAGAAATCCAGAAACGCGTTACAAAACATAACAGATTAACAGATTTCCTTAACATTAGTTATTTGTAGTTATTTATGAGTTCTCACTAAAATAATATGATAATAATTTGTTTTATTGTCACAACAGAACAGAGGAACATCAAAATATATTAAGGTTCTGATAACTAAAATGTATAAAATTACAAACTTAAGATATGAAACTTTGTTACAAGTCGTTTGGACGAAAAAACATTAACAAAAAAAAAATCAATGTTGCCAACAGGGGCGTTGTAGAGCGTCCTCTGGTGGACAGACCACGCAACGCCAACGCACATAACATGGTTAACAGTCCGTTTTTATTTTTTAAACATTGATTTATCAGAAACATTTATTTGTCATTAAAAATTATTCTGATTATTTTGATTTTTTTTTTTAAATCACCCATTATAAATGCAGATACCTGTAGATTGGGATATGGCTAATATCGGCCCACCGATATATCGGTCGGGCTCTAATTCACGCAAATAAAGTCAAATACCTGAAATAAACAATTCAAACAACCACATTCACCTTTCACCCTACGAGCACCAAATCCCACATTATTCCTCGCACAAACACACACAGGGACACAGGCACACGCACACACACCCACACACACAAACACACATATGCACACACATATCCACAACCCACGCACACACCACACACCACACCACCACACACAGATATGCACACACAAAGCACACACACACCACACACACACACACCACCCCAAAACACACCCACACACACACACACACACACACACACACACACACACACACACACACACACACACACAGATATGCGGTATCCTATGTAGCACTTGTGAATAGATAATTGGAACATTGTTCCAGGTGAGCAGGAGTAGAGATATTCTTCCAGCAGTCAACCGGTGGGTAAAGTGGTGTGTGGCTTTATGCGGCACAGTGTAAAAAGAGACAGGTGAGTGGGATCTGGGTAGTTGTGGAGAGTAAAAGCATGACTGCACGGCTCACACTGTGTTGAGTTCAGCCCCCGTCATTGAGATATAATGAGGGAGATCACCTTTCACTGTGGGCCATCCTAATGAGGTAATGAATGGGGGGTGTGCATCGCACCTTTGGCCTCACCTACTCTATTAATCAGAGTAGGGTCACACACACAGCCGCCAGGACACAACCTCCCCCATCTGGCAGCACTAATGGACCAAGCGATGGACTGAAGGTGCTTTTAGTTAAAGAGCTGTGGTAAGTAACCAGGAGAGGAGAGGAGAGAGGGACGATCATCATTTCCTGGGAAGAAAAACTAGAGGAAATACAAGGGGTGGAGGCAGCTGACTGGGAGAATGTTTCACACCTCCGAGGTAGTAGGAGGGAGAAGTGTGTGCGGCGGCGACCTTTGACCTCATCTCCAGCCGCCTGGAGGAAGGATCAGGAGGGTCAGCCAGCTATCTGGACCGCCCATGGCAGCATCAGCAACTGGCAGACATTTACTGTATGAACCACGATGAAGGACTGTGTTTCATCTCATAGCGAACACCGCTCGTCTACCGTCATGCAAGGTGCTCACGTTAACATTAGCTAGTTAGCAGGAATTCCATTAGTATTGTATCTCCTTTTTGCTCATGAACCAAAGTGTGACAAACACATTTTTTGACGTGAGGGTGGTGCTAGATTAAAAGTCAAAAGTCAGTAGGACTCATCCTCTTGAGGCCGTCCATTTCTTGCAAAATGGCGTGCAGAGGGGAGGAGAAAAATAAGAGAATAAAGAGTTACGCTAAAAGAGAGAGTCTGGTGAAGATAATACCTGGATAATACTGTAGCTTTTGAGGAGGAGCGGGGGGAGGGGGGGGCTGCTTGTCCAACTGCCACTTTGCTCGTTTGAAAGCCATGGTCTCTCTCTCTCTCTCTCTCTCTCATGGGTTGGCCCATTTCTCTGGGTGGGCATAGCGGAGAAAGAGGCGGCAACCTCGCCCCTTATGACCTCATAAAGGGGCAAGATTCCAGCTCGGTCCATCTGAGCTTTCATTTTCTCAGAGAGAAGGCAGAGCAGGATACCCAGGGCTCGGTTTACACCTATCACCATTTCTAGCCACTAGGGGACCATAGGCAGGCTGGGGAAACACATACTAATGTTTAAAAAAACTCATAAAGTGACATTTTAATGCCATGGGACCTTTAAATCTGTTATTCAGGGGTTTTTCCCTTAAAATGAATGTCAGAAATATTCAATGTTGTTGCTTTTCAAAGAATATACAATTGAGAAAGATTTAATTTTCTTTTCCAATACTACAGCTATTTAAATTATTTAGAAAATGTGTTTACATTGCACTCCTTTAAGACTCACTTGGATGGAAGCCAGCTGGATTACCGTTGGTTACACGGACAAAATGGTGATTACATAACTCCTGCTACGAGATGTAAACAAACATGATAGAAATTAGTTTATGATCCTAGTAAAATTGTCAGATGCATTTGTATTTTCCTCACTGTATTTATACACCCTCCTGCATTGGTCAGCTGTGTGCAGCCGAAGAAGGTGAATTGTACTGGACTTGCTAAAGTGGGAAGGCTGGGCCAAAAAAACGTGGATGGAGGGAGGAAGGGGGTAATCTCAGCTATGTATGTGCTCTCAGCATCCCGTCCTCCCCTGGCTAACCGCACCGGCGGCCACTTGAATTAGCAGCAGAGGATTATGGGCAGAGAGCCTCATTAATCTGGGCAACAAACAGTGGCCAGTGTGAATATTTGCACCCAGAAATTGAAAAGATTAAGTCCTATTTGACAATGACTGGCAGGCTCCGTGCTGCAAGAGGCTACTGTTAAATATTCATATCCTGGACTCCTTCTCATTCTCGGGCTGTCTCGTGTGTGTGTGTGTGTGTGCGGGTGTGTGTGCGTGCTAAATAGAAGCAATGTGCAAAGACAATAAGCTAAGTTCTATTTGTGTTGATCATTATGAGCAATCGGACTTATGAACTGAATATTTTGTTAATAGCAAATAGACAAAACAGCCAAATAAAATCAAATCTATTGAGTTAATCAGGACAAATGAAGTGTCATTTAAACGAATACTTTTATATTTTTGACCAGCAGAAGAAGGATCTAGTTGCAGGGTTTTACAGACAAAGGCCCCTTATCTTAAAACACACACACTCACACACACACACACACACACACACACAACTGACCAGAAAAGGAGTGAGGGTCTGCTGTGACATCCCATCGTTCTGCCTGCCTTGTCAGCCTAGCAGGAGATTCCCTCCTCAGCAAATACACCTGCTATTCATTTCCTACAAGGCAGAGAAGGCTCGCCAGACCTAACAAAGCTATTTACCCACCTCCAGCCCAGCCTGTGCAGACGCTATCGCTAATGTTTTCCCTTCTGCAGGAGATCAATATGTTTGGAAGCAGACAAACAACCCTGCTCTGCCAGGCAGGCTCTTCCCGTTTAGCAGGCCACCACTGGGGGCCCTGACAGCAGATGTACACACCCGAATCAACAAGCAGCGCTTCTCCAGAGTCAACACTGGACACGATCAACAGGGCGGGATATACAGTGCTAAGAATGAACACCGCGGCCCATATGTGCCATACCAAGGATCAACACTCATCCTCGCTCCTGTGCCAAGTCATGGCTGCTTCCAGAAAACAAGCCACAGAAGGAATATTGATTTAGGCACGAGCAGGGAGAATTATCACAGAAATGTAAAGCTGCTGGAATAAACATAAAGCTTTACGGTGATAGAAAGCTGGAGAGCAGCACAGTGTGGAGATGTTTGAGACAGGCGAAGCAAAATGATTCAGACAGGTTCAGCTTTCCACCAGATAAAACAGTGATATAAGCTTAAGTAAACAACAGCAACCAAACCAGACAATACAAACAGCAAGAGCCAGGCTAAACTAACATCCAGGTCCCTGATCTTCTCCTCTGGATAACCCTGCATGCTCTCTATGGCCTCCTCTCCTCTTCTCTTGTTTCCTTTCCTCTCTTCTCATTTCCTCTCCTTGTTTCCTGTGCTCTGGTTCTTTGCCTCTGCTCTCAACTATTTTACTTGTTTTTTCGCCTTATTTCTAATAATAGGGTCCTCTCCTTGTTAACGCACCTTTTTTCCCTTGCATCTCTTCCTCGTCCTCTCTTCATTTCCTCAGATTTCAACTCTTACCTTGTTTCCTCTCCTTGTTTCCTCTTGTTACCTCTCCTCTTGTTTCCTTGCCTCCCTTCTTATGTCCTCTCCTTGTTTCCTCTCCTCTGGTTCTTTGCCTCTGCTCTCACTTCCTCTCCTCTCAACTCTTTTCCTAGTCTTGTTTCCTCTCCTCTTTACCTCTCCTCGTTTCTTTGCCTCTCCTCTCTTGTTTCTTCTCCTCTTGCTTCCCTTCATCTCCTTTCCTCTCATATCCACTCGTAGCAGATTTATTTATTTGATTAGCATAATGCACATTGATCAATATTTCTGTAAATGCGCCAGTGTTCACCAGTCGGCTAAATTTCGTGTCCTCTTTTCAGGCCTTTTCTCTCCTCCCCTCTCAGACCCTTTATTTGTTTCCTCTCCTCTTACAGTAGATCTCCTCTCCTCTTATTTCCACTCCTCTAGTTTCCTCTCCTCTTCTTTCCTCTCTCTCAGCTCCCTCTGGGTTTAATTTTTTTACATCTTGTGTTTTTATTTGCAACATAATGCAGGACCTGGAACCTGTGTGTGTGTGTGTGTGTGTGTGTGTGTGTGTGTGTGTGTGTGTGCCGCGCAATTGATTAAGAAAAATATCAGTGAACAGGAGAGTCAATGCTGTGCATTTGAATGTTCCTTTGCTGAGCAGCTGTGTGCAAATGTTGTCTGTGTGTGTGTGTGGGTGTGTGTGTGTGTGGTGTTGTGGTTGGTGTGTGTGTGTGTGTGTGTGTGGTGTGTGTGCACATGCTGAAGGTGGTCTTGGGGTTGATTTCTGGTTTTAACATGCGTGCGTGTCGTTCTTGTGTACGTGCAGGGGTGTGTGTGTGTGTGTGTGTGTGTGGGAGTGGGAGTGGCAGGGTGAGTGTGTTAAATTGTTCTGTGTTGTGGAGATAACACCGGATCCCTATCAGCTGCATCAGGGGGCTTAAGACCCCGATGGGCGTGAGGGGAGAATGAATTTTCCTCACTACTCTGCATATTACAGGATTACACTGCACCTTTAGATATGCTTGGGCTGAGCCTATCTCTGCCTTATGGCTATACTCATGTAGATTATTGAAATAGACTGTCACACAGTGAATGAATTGAAGCAACACCACAGGGACTGCACCGGGTCCTGAAATGAAATACTTCGAAGTGAGATAACCGTGATAGGATTTTGCTTTTTGACAATGTTCAGACAGAATACAGTAGTTCTTTATAATAATGCAACCTCAAGTATGTGTGCACGCTGTCCTATAAAAATGTTTACGTGAACGTTAACCTGAACTGCAGCCAGCGAAATCAGGGGCCCCCTCAGTCATGCACACACCTGCAACGAGCTCACACCAGCTGCAACAGAGTTTTCCATCCACTACAAAGTGGTGCACTAGTGCCACATGCAGAGGATGTGTAGGAACAGACTGGCCTCTGGGCTCGACGGCGGACAAGCGGGGGGGAACACAGAGTGCAAGGAGGGGCCATCTTCTTATTCTCTTTTCCCCTCAGCGCCTCCTTCGCTCAGCCCCGTCTCCCCCTCCCCGCAGCCCCTGGCTAATTACTCCTTTTTTCAAATGCAAAGCAGCGGCAGAAAGTGAGATGATTTCTCGGCGGCCCGCTTTAGGGAAGAAGCGAGGAGAGAGGAGAGAAAGAAAGCCACGGCAAGAAAAGAGGAGCGAGAAGAGACCAGAGAGGCTGAATGGAAGAAAGAGGTGACTTTCTTTCCCCGGCTGGCAGGGACCTTTGAAGTTGGGCAAGATGGAGAGGGGAGGTGGGGGGGCTTTCTGTGAGGGGACGGAGGTAAAAAAAAAAACGCGAGGGAAGATCGTGTTAACGAGATGGCCTCTAAAGACGAATTAAATGGTGGGAGAAAAGAAACACGATCAGGCCTGGCCCTACTTATAGACCCCTCACAGACTCACTCTTTTCAGCGCCGCAGAGGTGTTCCAAAGCCTGAATTCCTTAGCTCAGCTCTTTAAAAGGCTTGGAGTGTGGGGTGTGTGAGTGAGGGGCTGCGTTGGGGGCAATAGGGTGGGTGTATGAGTGCAAATGTGTCTGCGGGAGGGTCACCCGTCCTTTAGTCACACATCCCAGCACCTCAATGGGGAGGTCAGGGACTTACACACCGATGGAGGGTCAGAAGTGGCAGGGATTACACGTCTGCTCTAAGCCCCCTAGATCCTAGTGTTTTCACTCCCTCTCGCTGTTTGTTGTTTTGTGGCAGAGCAGACGAAGGAAAGAAAAGGAGACGGTCGGGGGAATTAGTGTAAAGCTCGGGAGATGAATGGGCATCTTATTCGCACCTCTTGTTGGCTGTTTTTCAGCCCCCCCAAAACAGCCCTCCCATTCCTTGTCGCAGTGAAAGCATGTTAGGGTTGCCTTTGTGCGGACAAAAGGAGACTCCCCTCCTGGCTTTCATGCTCCTGGTAGAGCAACAAGAGGATTTGGCCCGTCGTGCAGCGCCCAGAGCTGCTCCGGCTTTGATTGGACCTCGGCAGGAGAGAGCTCTGCCTCTCTTTCTTGATTAATCAAGTGATTCCAGTGCTCTCAATAACACCTTTTTTTTCTTTACACACTCTCTCTGTGTCTCAATAATCCCCCCCGCCCAAACACCCATCCCGACAACCCACGTCTGTCTCCCCCCCCAACTGAAGAACACTTTTTCATCAGATTTTTTTTCATGCGCTTCATGTGACTTTGTGCTAATCTAATGTGTGGGTGTATTTTTTTCTGTGCTTATCACCACTCACGCATGAAAACATTAACAGGACTAATTTAGATAATTTTTTTTTTTTTTTTTAAATACAAGAGTTGACCTGATGTGTCATTCAAAACACAAGTGCCTTCAACGGTGGGATAGGATTCTTTTCTTCCGTAAACACAGTTTCAGATTATCAGATTGTCATTTGATTGTTTCTAAAAACAAATCTCTTCAGCTCATGCATTATTCTGCTCTTGTATATGATTTATATGCATTGAAATGTAGTCACGCTCCAAAGATTATTCTATTATTATTTCCGATGTATCATACTATCTAGCGCATCAAGTTCAATCAAATTAAATTAATTTTTAGCTCAGTTCAATTCAATTTGAAGGCTAAAGCGCACTGTCAGCTATCATCGGCTGGTGTGAATAGTGTGAAGAATAAACCAGGGAGGGCTGAGCACTTGAAGCTGCAAATGATGTTTTATCATTATTAAGTGGGTGAGCGGTCATCGTGGTTGATCCACTTGAGTTTCAGCTCTGGCGGTGCAGAGAATATCTGTGAATGTACAGCATATCAAGAATATTTACAGAGGATGCACTGTAAAAGCTTTTTCGTGTTCCAAACTTTTTAAATGCATCCTGGATATTTCCAGTTGCAGTATTTGCCAATATCAAAATGATGGAAATAAACTTGGACACAATCTGTTTCCTAGCAACACAATTTCAATGACACACTCAATGGCATTGTATTAAAGGGTCCGTTAACTCAACTTCAAAATACTTTTAACCGCTGAAATAGTCCTGATAAATGCTGCTGACACCATGTCCAGGGGGTTGCTACTGAGTAATGGGGACTCCGACACCAGCTGACATCCAGACACTGCCCTCTGACCCGGCTCTGCTAGCTCCCACAAGCCAACAGTTGGGTGAGGTTTTACACCATATGCAGGGTTAGCTTGTCGCCCTAAATTACAGTGGAGTGAATAAATGAACACATACACCACCCTCCCCAGGTTTAAGAAGAGTTATTGAAAAATATTGTAATATTTTACAGGAAGAGAGGGATTTGATGCATATTTAACCTTCATGTTGTCCTTGGGCCAAATTGACCCGTTTTCGGTTATTTTATTATTTTTTGGTCACAAAAAATGGGCCGTCGAAATAAGCGTTGAAAATGTCAACAGTAAAAATATCAAAAAACTTTGGGAAAAACACCAAAAACGATTAAAAAACGAAAGATAATAATGTTGCAAAAAGTGACCATGGTTGATGGGAAGACAACCCAAGGGTTAAGATATAACAAGGGTTAGCTGAATTTTGAATTTTTATTTCACTTTCACTACCCTGACAAACCAGATGGTTTGGGAACACAAAACCATCTAAGAAGCCCTCACTGGAAAGGGTTTGGAAAAGGGGAGGCGCTTACAAAAAAGAAAATACCTGGTAGGTAATTGGATGAACCATCTGTCTGTCACATCCGCCATTTTTGCCCATAAACCACGCCCGTAGCTGCCAGTAGCTCCTCCCCGGATGCTGATTGGTTCGGTGAGCTGGAAGTTCAGACACAAACACATTAGGTGGGAGCCTGGGTGAGGGTCAATAGGGACCCAGCAGCGGATATTGGGGGCCCTGTTGCATACTAATTTTAAAACAAGCTCTGTGTGCTGCATTAACATAATAAAATCTTTTTTTTCTACATGCAGTGCATTATAAATGTCTATGAAGAGACAAATGTGCAGATATACCTGTAATCCGGTTGGGATTTTATTATTTATACATAAAGAAACTTAATATTTGTATTCCTGTGTACACATACAATCAGGCTCAGATTCCTTTGACTTTCTATAGAGAACAAACCAGATGAGATCACATAGGTACATTAGTAACACACTACTTCCATTTGGAATATAAATACTTCATATTGATAGTGATCGGCAAATTCAACACAACGTTAGCGTCATACACGCACATTATTCAGCTGCCTTGTGAACGCAGACAACAGTTTCTCCATCTTACCAGAGCTTC
>NC_045748.1:10668315-10668488 GCF_008692095.1 Etheostoma spectabile | reverse complement strand
CCTGTTCTGCCAGATATCACTTTCTTCTCGACTCATCAGCATTGTGTTGCCTTATCAGCAGCTTTGTATCTTGTGGGGGGGGATTTCCAGTGAGTATATGGGTGGCTGTTATAGATGCTACAAAGACAAGGGAAAAACAGAGAGAGCGAGAGAGAGAGCGAGAGAGAGAGAGA
>NC_045748.1:10653882-10668304 GCF_008692095.1 Etheostoma spectabile | reverse complement strand
AGAGAGAGAGAGAGAGAATGACAGAAAAGGGGGTGAGAGGTGGTGATAAACAGAGTTAGGTGGGGGGTGCCTTGCAACGATAAATCAAGTTCCAGACTAATCTATTTAGCATGCTCTCACCATTATCCTGTCAGTGAAACAGCTAATTAATTAACTGATTCCACAATGAAGAGGTTTTGAATGAGCCCATTTAGATAATTACTACAAGGAGACGATCGGGCCAGTCATTTACAACTGTCACGCAGGTTCCAGCGTTGGCAGCTGCCCCTCACTCCGGCCCCGGCCTTCGCCGTCACAAATACTCTTGGCACGGCACGGCACGGCACGGCGCGGCAACGACGACAACAAGGTTTACAGGTCTGAGCAGAGAGACAGAAAACATGAGCTCATTCTTTTTGTTCTTCTGAGGTGTAGATAAAACATATTTATCTTAAAAATCTTTTTTATTTAATTTAATTTTTAATTTTAATTTTTTTAATCTGTTTATTGATCCCCTATGGGGAAATTGCAATTTACACTCTGTGTCCACACTTTGTTAGTTTACACACAGTCCTGAACTACACACACACACACACACACACTCAGGATCTATACATGCACTAATGGAGAGATGTCAGAGTGAGTGGGCTACCAGCTGAATCAGCGCCCTGAGCGGGTGAGGGGGGGGGGTACGGTGCCTTGCTCAACAGCACCTGGCAGTGCCCAGGAGGTGAAGTGGCATCTCTCCAGCCACCAAGCCACACTCCCTACTTTTTTGGTCCATAAGGGGACTTGAACCAGTGACCCTCCGGTTCCCAACCCAACTCCCTACGGACTGCGGTGGTGTTCTCTTCTATTAGACAGCATATTTTTGAACACATAAATGTATTTTATTCAAACATTACTACATACATAGATGTTAGGAAAAGCTTGTTTTCTAAATTCATTCCCATTTTCCACCGTAGCTTGTTATATTTCATGTTTACACTGAACTATCCTGCACATAGGCTAATGTCAGTAACTTCTCACACCCTGAAATCTACCAAACTCAAATTAGTCGGCACAGTTTGCTCTAATAATCTGGCCAGGAAAACTACTCACACGTTTATAGCAGCAAGGTTAAGGCAGTCAAGGTAACTTCATTCTCTTGCACCGTATCTTGACCGTTGTCCCTGTCAGGGCGCCTGTCATCTGAGCTCCGTCATTCTAACGCTCAAACTCATGTATTTCATCAAAACCTTCAGTATAAAAAAAAGAACTGCTCTGCACTAAACCTGAAACTCAGCTTCTGTGCCATCATACTACTGTGACAGTAAGCTAATATAGACACATTTTTTCAGCAATGCGTCAGAGTGTATTCGTAGTAACAGTGACACAACAGCACCCAACATCATGAGGCCAAACGGGAAAACACAACATTACACCATGATGTAGGGCTGGGCAATATATCTATTTAAATCAATATCGTGATAGGAGACTAGATAGTGTCTTACATTTTGAACGTGTTGTCTTTTCCTGGTTTTAAAGGCTACATTAAAGTAAAGAGATGTCATTTTTAAAACTTCCCAGACTGTTCTAGTTGTTCTATTATTTGCATTTACCCACGTAGTTATAATATCCACGTGATTGATGATTATTTATCACAAATCTCATTGTGTAAATATTTTGTGAAAGCACTAATTGTCCACCCTACAATATCGTCGCAAAATCGATACTGACGTATTTGGTCAAAAACAATTCTCCATATCGATCAGCCCTATCACCATGTGACACAATTACTTACCTCAGGTCACTACATTTTTAGAGAAAAATGTGAGACACCAGCACACTGTTAACAACTTCTTTGTAATGCAGTCCCTAAAGAGCCGAGGTATCCATTTAAAGGTTAAACGTGACAGGAAAGATGAGAGAGAGGAGAAGATATACAATGGAAGCCAGAATTCCTTCCATGCTGTCTTTAGGGGACAGGATATCAGTACAAAAACAGGTAAACATCAATTATGCTTCCCGCCGTTTCTTTGAACTTATTTTACAAGAAATGTTGCAGATGAATAAATTGACAATTGTACATTTTGTCTGAAGACACCAGGGAAAGGCACTGTGCATACACCAAGACGTTTGGGATTAGTGATGAGCAAAGATAATGAGCGAAAACACAAAAGACGCATAATGACATTTCCTCCTACAAACGATGTCTGTTGTAATTATTGGCATCATTGGCTGCAAAGTTAATAAAAGCTGTTTAAATCTTGTTTTAGGTAAATTTAATTTCTTTAACGTTGTGGTAACGTGTGGGCTGCCTGATTTTGAAAATGGAATAAATAGAAACTAGAATCCTTCTTCAACCTAAGTGAGGCTAATATCTGATCGGTATTTTTCAAAATAAAAACTGCTGCCGCCAGCAACTCAGCAAGTGAAAACTACTGTACGCCTGTACTGAAGCTCATAGCCAGTTTGAGTGATTCATCCATTAAAAGGCTTTCTATTTTTTATTTTATTTTGCTTTAGCAGATACATAGCCTGGTCCTGCCTGACTCGGGTACATTTCATTTGTACAGAGAGTCTGGCCACTCTCCATTGACAAGTGGTAACTTCCTTGAAGGCGGGTTCTCTGTTGAACTTTATAAATATGGGATCTGCCCAGAGCCACTATGGATCTGCCATAACCAATCCTAAACGTTGGTGACGTCGGCTTAGCATCGCTAACGTTAGCCTTAGCTAACTGCTTCACCACTGACGGAGCAAGCTGGAAAAATCAAACTTTTCCCGAACCCCGCGGGGAGGAGGGCCACAACATCCCGGCCACCACCAGAACTCAGCAAAGATTGTTTCTACTCTGGCTTTAACTTCTGGATATTCGGCAGCGTTGCTACAATGGATCGAATGGCTTCGCTCACATCTTTCTCCGCTGCCATTAGTACGGAACTCACCGAGGGTTACCATATGTTATCATCCTCAGCCACTCCCTCTGTTCGCTGAGAAAAACCCAGGGATATACCGCAAACCCAGATGGAGTATTGAAGGAAAATGAAAATTGAGCGGAACTACATAGGAGGGCGGTACCAGGCTAGCAGCTACAAGCTCCATAAATACAATTCAGAGAGACTATCACTGATCTGCAGATACTCAGGATTATATACGAAGGTGATGTGTATTTACTTAAAGTCCTTGAGTGTTGGGATTGCAGTCTCATTCTGAGGAGGTGTTTATTCAATCTCTTCTTGAAGGCATGAACACTTCTTGATGGGATGTCTCTGACGACAGCAGGGGGAAGGCTGTTCCCTGTTGTTACAGCAGAGTGGAGAAAGCTCCTGTTAAGGCATATGGTGTTCACACTGGGGAGTCACAACAAAGCATGGCTTGGTGGAAACCATCGGGTGGTTGGACCTGGGACATGATCTGAAGGTAGCAGTGCTTTCAGGTCTGGACAGTTTAGGCTGATTTATGGTTCTGCGGAGGCTCCACGCAGAGCTTTCGCCATAGCTTATGTAAGTGGCATTAAGTTTAAACTTGTGCGTTGGTGTATGCGTCGATCTCTTTAAGAGAACAGCAGGCGCGGCATGTGTGTGTGTGCGTGGGGAGTGTGTGGTAGAGTGAGTGAGAGAGTTACGGTGATTAGCTTCAGGGCAAGGACTCTAGAGACATAGTAAGAGAAACAAAGTGTCTCACCTGTGCTTTCTGCACTGCAAATTATTTGGTTCTTACCAAGATAAAACTTAGATTTAGAAGTGTTGGATAATTTATCTTGTTTTAAGAGTGAATTTCTTATTTTAAGTGTTCAACTTTACACTGTAATCTTAAACCAAGTTTAAGCTTGTCAAGTGAAATTATCTTGCTGCACGGAAAGATAATTTCACTTGTTCCTTTTCTCTCAGATTTAGTGTTTTTATCTCGTTTTTTAGAAACCCCTTTTTTGCAGTGTGATCCCAGTGGTGCAATGACATTTCTGGAGCGGTACACGGTCCGGCGTAGGGTCGGTATTTCCACGTACCTACATACGTACTCACAGAGTCGATTTAACGCAGAAGCATAAATCAGCCTTAAGGAGTGTGCATCTTGAAAAGAACAGTTGTTGCAGAAACTGTTCTGCAATCGCTCAACTTGGTGTCGGCAAAATCCTTTAGGGCCTAGGTAGTCCTTATCCACAGCAAGGATTGTGAGTGCCTTTTCTGAGATATATCTAGCTGCCTATAAGTAGTTCGTGGGGCATTCATCCAGACGAGGCAGGACTACTCCATGATACTCCTGACCTGGGTTTTGTAGTCGTTGGCTGTGCCTCTGGGATGAAGCTTGCTGGCCAACTTCCACAATGCTCCGAGACGTTGTTCAGCACGTTTGCAGATGTCAGACAGATGGTTGGTCCACTTGAGCTTTCTGTCAAAGCCTAGTCCTAGAACTTCCACCTGCTCACTGCGCTTAAGGTCTCCCAAAAAAACACATCAGTGCAAGATGAATTCTTTAATCTGCAGTAGGATCATTGCTGTCTTGTGTGACACCAAAACACTGCACAGCGGTTTACTACAATGTAAGGAAGGAATACCCAACTCTGGGCATTCCTTTTATTCTCTCTCACTCCAATCACAAAGCAAACAGTAGAAATACGCTGTTTTGTGTGAGTCAAAAGTGGACCCAGGTTAAACTTATTCACCAGAGTGCACACTGCATTTCCTTGGGTCTTCAGCAATACAGCAGCCAAGTGTGAAGTTGAACGGTTGTCGAGAAAGTCAAAGGAGGACAGGACAGACAGACGGACAGAGACTCCTTCCAGTTTAGTGTGACAGACAGAGAGGGGGCTGCTCAATGTTTGCTACAGTTTTTACATACATTTGCAGGTCAAATGCTTTATGCACTTGCATCAAACTGTCACATAAAAGAAGCGTAACACTTTATGTGGAAGTGCTTGACGCAAGACTTTGCACATGCTGACGTTTTGTACAGTCCACACCTTTCTAGTGTTAACGTTTTACAAAACACAGAGCAAGAGAACAGTACTTGATGTAAGAGGCTCAGCGGTAATAAAAAAAAAAATAACGCCATCACTCTTTGGATCCAAGAGGGTCGAATCTGAAATATTCAGAGAAATTAAATAAAAACTAAACAGCTGTCGTAGTAGGTTAATTAACTTTGCAACAAAAGAAACCCATACATGAAGCAACTAGCTTTCCAATTAAACAATAGCCTACTTGATCAACTCTGTTTGAATAAAGAAGCAGGGTTGTCATAGTTCTGAGTGCAAAGCAGCTCATTACTGCTGTGGATTATATTTAGAAGCTTTTTAACTCATCTTCAAAGAGATTTGGTGCAGTTGTGGGTGGCCCTGTATTTGACCTCTTTGTATCCCGCTCCATGTAAACAACATGCCTTTCTCATCAAGACTCAGAAAATCTGAATAACACTAAAGGGTTAAGAATAACTTTAACGGGAAAAACAAGGAGAGAAAACTACTTTAAAACAAGCTTAACTCTTTAAATAATCAAATGATGAATTAAAAGTCATATTTCAGTTTCCCTGTAATCTGGCATCAGTGTTTTGTGTGCGTTTCTGTAATGAATTGCCACGCATTTTAGTGATCAAACTATATGTCAGCTATGCATCACCTGCTGTGTGACATCAACCGGCTGTAGTCATGTGAGCTGATGAGGGACACCATGGCTCTACACCCATGGGTCACTGTGGTCTCATCTCTCTCTCTCTCACACACACACACACACACACACACACACACACACACACACACACACACACACACACACAGTGTGGGAAAGCCCATATTAAATCCAAACCACCACTCTGAGCACAATGCCCCCAAAGGTGGTTATCTCATTGCCTGAGTCACTGATCAGGGTTTTGTCTTGTCACCTTTTTTCACTCCAACAGCAGCAGACAGCTCAATCCTCTCCATCAGATCAGAGCTCTTCTCTCCACATCTCCCCTTTTCTTTGGCTTTCTCTCAATAAAGGTCAATCCCACATCAATACGCAAGGCTCCTTTCACTGTGTCTATTCCCAGAGGTGGCCTCATTACCCCGGGGTGTTTTGTTTGTTTGTTCCTCGGTTAAAGAAGCTGAATTGAGCAGCCGGCAGGGGTGGACTGCAGGAAGAGGAGGGCCATCAAGAGGTGGGGGTGAAGATGTGGCTTAAATTGTGGAGGGGGGGAGTAGCAGAGGACACAGGGGGTCCCTGTGGCTCTGAAGGGGACATTTTCTCGATCAGAGGGTAGGAGGTCGGTGCTGATGCCTGCGTTGGTGATGACGATGATAATCTTAATGATTTGAATTATGCTGATGATGATGTAAGTGGTGTGTTACGACACGTTACGACAGCAGAGCTAGTCACTACCACTTTGACACAAATGAATCATCTGAGCAGGCTTATTGTTGTGTCAAATCAAGCGCTCCCTTTTGCACAGGTAAACTGTCTGACCAATCACAGGTGTTTGCTTCAGTCGCTCTGTGATTACTTCTCTCTGCATGAGAGGACATTTTCTCTCCACGGGCAACCTGCGAATATAATGCAACTGCATGTTCTATGTGGAGATATATTTTGTTCCCATTTGGTTGCATGCTGTGATGATATTACTATTATTATACTCAGTTTTAAAGGAATCTAGTCAGGAGACTGTTAGCATAGCTGAGCATTAAGACTGGAAACAGGGAGAAGCAGCTGTCTTAAGGATAATATAATAATAAGCTGCGTACCAGCAGCTCTAAAGCTCATTATAGCTTCTTTTTTTTGTGGTTCCACAATGGATTATGTGCCGGACTGTTTCTCGAACGTTAAACAAAGCCAGGCTAGCTATTACAGTTTCAAGTTTTTATGCTAAGCTAAGCTAACCGACTGCTGGGTGTGGCTTTATATTTATCGGACAGAGATGAGAGGGGTATTGATCTCATCTAAGTCCCATCAAGAAAGCCAATGGGCATATTTCTTTAAATGTCAAACCTTTAGGAAGACATTGAATTCATGTGAAGCGAGTTCATAGAAAATAAATAGGTCAATTGTGCAAAGAGAGAGTTTGCCGTCTTTTAAAAAAAAAGGTTCATGTGCATGTAAGACAGCCGAATAGTCACGGTCACGCTCTTAACCATCATTCTGCAAGCTACACATTAAACGGGGAGGGAGTGTTAACACTATTGTGCCACTGCGACCACTTCATTCACCTCTGAGTGCACCACGAGGTCTGCACTGCACACAGATGTGGGCAGATGTAGACACCTGCCCAGTCTACATCGGCAACGGGATTCTACATGATGGGAGCTTCAATTTTCTGGCTCTGATGCAGAAGTAGTTCTATTCCATTTCCGTTGCGGAAATTTCACTCTTTTTGGCCAGATGTCCGTTACCTTCCGCTTTCTTTGTGTTGGAATTTTAAACTCTGGTGGATTTATGAGGACTATGGTTACAGTAACTGCTCCTCAGATATCTGCAGGGTATGACTAAATCCCATTACTCTACATTACCCTTTCCCCTGCCCTTCTTCTTACCCCTAGTCCTTGTTTCTTGCAACCGAATGGTAAGGGATTGGGGTGAAAACATACCCCTGTGAAATGAGACACCACTTGTTCAGAGTTACATCACCATACAAACTTTGGTATATATAAAGCACGTATCAATGTCTTCAAAGCAAGAAATGTTCGGCACTGATATCAAACAAAATTCTCTGCTAATGGTTAAAATTGTAGACATGCATGGAGTCCATTCAAGGCAGAGAAATGCGGACTTGTGCAAATCAGCAATGTAATGTTAGCGTTAGCATTGCAAGGTAGCGTTTTTTAAAAACGTTTCAATTAAGAACATGTTTGTAAATATACAGTATGTGTACAGGACTGTGTACAGCACAAAACAAGACCGTTGTAATTTTTAAATCATTTATTTAAGTCAAAAATACTTACATTTATGGGATTCTGCTTGATCTGGCCACCATTGTTGCCGGTTACGCAGTGTATTCTGGGTACCCCTCGGTTTCAAGTAAGCTCAGGACTTTGCTTGGTTTTAAGGGGTATGTGGCCCTTCCCCTTAGCTCTACCCCTCAATCAAAATGAGTATTGGGACAGCCATTACTCTTACGTTAATGCGCAAATCTAAGAGCAAGGGGGAAGGGGTAAGAGACTAAAACAACTTTTGAAATTTTGTACAAATGTTCCACTGAAACAAGTTCCCTCCCGAGGCTATTTTGCAGAGGGACCGTGGCTCTGCCGGGTGCTTAAGGCTGCCCATGACGATTGTGATTGGTTTAAAGAAATGCCAATAATCCAGGGCACGTTCTTCTCCCAGACCGGAATGCCGTGTAGACTAGCCAGACCCTCCTCCGCAGCGCTGTGGAGGACAAAGGTCTGGCAATGTAAGACTAATGCAGGAGTGGTGGGGTAGAACAGGAGGGGAAGAGAAGATGGAGATTCAATGTGAACTTTAAGAAATCCTATTGCAGTGTGTTTGAAAACCAAAATAACTGTTAAAATATGCCAATATGCCACCCTGAGGCCCATTGTAGGGCTGCAAATGATAATTATTTTCTCAATTAATCAATACAAATTTTTATAAAGGTTGGTGAAAATGTCTATCAAAACTTCCCAGAGCCCATAGTGATGTCCTTAAACTGTGAAATCCTCATATATGAGAAGCTGTTACCCGCAAATATTGGACATTTTGCATTAAAAATGACTGAATAACTGATTAACTGATTATTTGGCAAAAGGATGTGACCATTTCCTCCACCACTGGGGAAAACTAAACCTTTACATGGTGGTGAATCTGATCTGACTTCTGTATTTTTGGTGGCTGATTTGTTCATATTCTTGTGATTCTTATTAAAAATGGACACACTCACTCAAACACACACACACACACGCACACACACTTTGCACCTTGTCAAGGACACGCAGGACGATTAATTACCAGGAGCACGTCGTTTTAAATCTGGTGGAAGGACAGCCTGTTGTTCCTGCAGAATGGGTTGTAATTAAAGGAAGCTGAGCTGCGGCGGTGGAAAAGGCCACACATCAGCCCCTCGTGGGCCTGGACGCCGCTGATGGGAATTTATAGTCCAACATTCGCAAGTGTACGTGCTCACTGTGCAGCTTTGAGGCCAGAGGTGTTAACTTCCCCATCACCTGCAGCATCGTGCACCACGGAGTCAGCTGTTAACCGTTGAGATGCAAAGAGAGTCAAGGGTTCAGTGAGCGCTCTTTATGAAAACGTGAAACTACTCTCATGTCTAGAAAACGTCCGATACACGCCATACTAATAATGTCATATGCATTCACTAAGAAGAGGTTACTGAGAGATACAGTCAAAGGGATGTAGTCAGCGGAGAATAGAAAGGCTGTGGCTCAGTGGTAGAGCGGTCGCCTGCCAATCAGAAGGTTGGTGAGAACAGCGTGTGTGAAGGGTGAATGGTTCCTGTACTATGTAAAAGCACTTGGAGTAGTCGTTAGGACTAGAAAAGTGCTAGAAAAAAGTGTATTTACAAATAAAAGCATACAACAAGAAGCACAATTTAGCATAAGACAAATTTAAGTATGTTCTCTTCCCAAGCAAAAAGTGAATTGATTTTATGTGACTACTCTTTAGCAGAAGGATTTATTTGAACAAGCCAAAAGCGTCTACTTCACTAGGCAATGAAAATTGGATACCCCCCCACCCCTACCCATATTAAACACCCCTTCTATTTCATCCCTTTTCTCATTTTCCACTTTCTCTTCATGTTCCTTCGTCATCACGTTCTGTCTCAAAAACACATCCTCTCTTTTCCTTCCCTTTCCTCCCATATCTCATGGCCTGTGTATACGTCTGCCCGTTTCTACCTCTCTGTGCATTTTTACACCTCTATCCCTCTCTCTTGCGGCTCGGTTCTTTCCCAATCGCTCCATAAAACACTCCTTCTACCCGCTGCTTTTCTGACGTCTCTCCTTCCACCTCCATCCATCTCCTCCTCACTCTCTTCCTCCCTTTTCCTCTCAATTCCCTCCCGACAGTCCCCCCACCCCCTAACCACCACCACCACCTCACTCGCTCGCTCTCACAGCCGTTCACTCCATTTTTCTGCACATGAGATTTGCCTAACAATAAGTGGCTCTGCCCAAGGTCAGATAAGAGAAGCACAGCCCAGGAAGCCACAGCCACTGTTTCTTTCATCCCTTTTTTTCTCCTCTCTCTCCTCACAGCTTTCAAATTATCTCTCTGCAGCACATAATAATAATTACTGAGGACGGCAACATAGAGATAAGAATGCAGGAGCTGAAATGGCGAGAGAGGGGGAGAGAAAGAGATGGGGGGGGGGCAGGTTGAAAAAACTATAGAAGCAGTAAGCAGTGTAGTGAAGGTATATTAGAGAGAAACTGTGAGGCATGAGAGAATAAGGATGGAATGGAGAATGGTACAATGTGGAGAGTAAGAAAGAGAAGAAAAAAAGAAGAAAACAAGGTTAAGAGCAGCAGAGAAAATGAAAATTATATATATTGGTAGGGGTGGGGTTATTCTTTTTCTCATTGTCGATAAATAAAGACCAAAACCAATAATGCGTTAGTCCTTTTCTCAATACTGTCGATTCCTACAGAAAGACGGATTTAAAAATAAATAAATAAAAACGGCTTACAGACACACAGTCAAGACTTTTTTTTAAAGCCTCAGTCATTTCCTAAAACAGCTGGTCACTGTAGTTTTTAGCAGACATGAGTAAAAGAGGAAAATAGAGCATTTCTTGCAGTGGATAAATACATATTTGATGCTCTAGTAAGTATTTACCAGTCCACTATCTCTCAGATTTACATTCATATTGGAAGTAATGAATTATGTAAAACATTTATTATATTAGAGTGGTGGACAGTCCAACTTTCTCACAGGAAACCAGAGTTAAAGTGTTTTAGTTGCCTAATCCTAACTATACCATAACCAGAGTTTACATACAACCCTATTTAACTACAACACTTCCCTAATATTAACAGTAACATAGTTGCACACGAATTGTAGAAGAAGACAATAAAAAATAAGTCGTAATCCAGCAACCCGTTCAATAATCGGCAGCAGGACGGTGGGATTGAGTCGGAATAAACTACAGTGTGTGTGTGTTTTAATGATAATGAAGGAACAGGTCAGTCAGTGCGACGGTGTGGCTCGTTCATGTGTTTTTAACAACAATGGAGCTCTATGGCTCGGGGGAAAAGAGATATCAGGCTGTGGATACAAACACTAGGCTTGTTAGTAGATATATGCAATGTTGTTTTTGTCTTTTCCCAGGATTTTTTAGAAAAGTAGAAAAATATATAATGTAGCAGCTTATCTTTTAACAACCAAGTGGCATTATTTCCCAACCTTAACAAAGTTGTTATTCTGCCTAAACCTAACCAAACCTTTACAGAGCCGTTAGATTTCTGCAACTGCGATTTCTAATGCTTTTGGAAGGCACTGACAAATAATGGCTTCCTGCCAACGAGGCCTCAGATCGGAAAACGCTTCTGTTGAAAAGTGTTGCTCTGGGAGGGAAGATACGAACTGCGTTTTGTTGTTTCATTTGGAGAACTTGTTTAAAACCAAACCAGGCATCAGTAAGTAATCTTTGTCTTTGAGGCTGCTGTACCCACAATCACAAGACAGAAGAATCCCAACACAAAATTGTCATTAATTTTTGCCAAACTTCAGCCTGGTGTCGTCGAACCCCGGCGAGAGGAAAAAAGCTTATGGATAGCACACAAAGGAAATTGCTTTCTTTTCTTTTTAATGCTGACATGTGGTTCAGTAGCATTTCTGCACCTGTGACAATACACCACTCACTGTCACATCAGCCCTGCTCTCTGCAGGGGTCAAATTGCCATTTTGCTACAAGATGAAGATTCCCCTGATTTGATTAAACTTCCCCAATCACTCTTGAAATAAAAGAGGACAATTTCTCTTTATGAGTTGTTACACCTGCGCACACGCTTGTCTGCTGAGCCAAATCTTGAACCACAAACAACCTGCAGAGCCTCAATCAGAACATAGATGTGAAGTTTTCCAGGATTATCTTAGCAAACAGGACACATTTTAAACAATGATTCAGACAGAAATACACCTGCAGACTAGAGCTGCAATGATGAATTGAATAGTTGTCCGCTATTGATTAATCGCCAACTTTTTTGATAATCAATCAGTTTGAGTCATTTTGTATGGGGGGAAAAAGCTTCTTAAATGTGAAAATGTTCTAGTTCCTTCTCTCCACTGTGACAGTAAACTGAATATCTCTTGAGTTGTGGACAAAACAAGACATTTGAGGACATTATCTTGGGCTTTGGGAAACACTGATCCACATTGTTCACCATTTTCTGACATTTTAGAGACCGGAGACAACTAACGATTAATCGAGAAAATAATCTACAGTGACATTGTTAGTTGCGGCTACTACAGACACACAAACACACCAGCAGTGTGTCTCTGCAGCACAGTGGCCGTCCTGCCCCGACTAACCCCTGACCTCCATCTCGGAGGGAGCAGGGTAAGCCTCCTATAGTCCCTGAGCTGGTGCTCCCAAACACACACGCACACGCGCGCGCACACACACACACACACACACGCGCGCACACACACACACACACACACCATCTCCACCCACCCATGTCTCACCCCTCAGCACTCCACCCCCAACCCTCAGAGGACCTGCTATCAGCTGGGCTGAGCCCTTCTGCACCAGCCTGATATCCACACTGGATTGGAGGGAGGGGCAGCGGCTGGGTGGAAGTACAGAGAGCTGTGATTTACAGTGGGAGAGTAAGAATCAGGGTCTTTCTGTAATTCTGTTGGTTGCTCCTGTCTGTTTGTCTACGTCTTTGTGCGCAGCACCCATGTGTGAATGTGTGTGTCCTTCTTCTCTCTCTGTGTGTGGTGATGATTATCACTAATGTATTATTACTTCAAACGATGGCAGATTAGCCCCCACCTTCACCGTTAAAGCCCCCTCCCTGTTTCATCCCATCTCTCCATCCAGCTGTCGCCCCGGCATCACCCCTTAGAGTGTCGGGGTGTAGTAATGCCATTCTGGCCTCGTCTTATCTCCCAACTCAGGCCCCGTCACCCGGCTGACCCATGAACTAACCATCAAGAGGGGAAGAGAAGGGAAGGGAAGGAGGAGGAGGAGTTCTGGGAGGTTGTATGGGTGACTGAAGAGTGGACGAGGGAGAAAGGAGGGGATGCTGAAAAAGTAGAGGAGGAGAAGGGTGAGAAGACTGAAAGGCAGAGTGGGTGGCTCAGAGGGAGGAGGGCCTCTGTGGGAAAGCTGTCTGGTCTGGGATCAGGTAAAATCAGTCTGAATGTAGTCCAAGAATAAGTTCAAATCAAGCTGGAATTTGAATCATCCTCACTTTTTTGTGGAAGGAAGTATAAACTACATTGTGCATACGGTGTATAGTTTTCCATTTTTCAAGAGGATAAAACCATTACTTGACAAAAAGTCTAGCTATAGATTCAAAATTCATTAAAAAAAAAAATAATAATAGACAGTTTGCAGTTGGAGGTGTCCTGTTGAAAGCTTTACATACAGGCGTCTCTTTTCTCGTGGTGGTCTAAGGAGACAATGCTTTTTAGGCAACAGAGGATTTCTTGTAGCAAACCACAAGTGGCCACTGGGATACACTGGCAGCCAGTGAGAGCACCATGTCCAGCTCTCGGCCACTTAAAGGAACACGCCACCGTTTGTTGAAATAGGGCTTATCACGGTCTCTTCTTGCCGTAGATAGGTGGCCCAACGCATTTTTTTGTCTCAGTGCATGCATTGTTTTAGTTTGGTGCCACGGTGGCAGCACCGCTGCTAGTTAGCTTAGCATAGTGAATGGAATTCTATGATGCCGGTTAGCATGTTGTGAGTAAAAGTGAGCCAACAAAAAACAACCTAACTACTTATTGTGGCCTGCGTAGTTGCTTAGCTATTTGTGCAGGCCACAAGAAGTAATTAGGTGGTTGTTGTTGTTTTTGTTGGCTCATTTTTACTCACAGGATGCTACGACGGTGCGTTCCTTTAAATAGAGAACCGAAGTAAAACTTCAGGGTTCTGTTCCAAATGTTAAAAAAAATAATGCCATCGATAACTTCACTAATGACTAAAAATCGGATGGAACGCAGCCTCTCAACATATTTTT
Source organism: Etheostoma spectabile (assembly GCF_008692095.1). Lineage (NCBI taxonomy): Eukaryota > Metazoa > Chordata > Actinopteri > Perciformes > Percidae > Etheostoma > Etheostoma spectabile. The sequence goes on along the minus strand of NC_045748.1, from coordinate 10,654,224 downwards.
GTGTGATTAAAGTAAATGTTGAACTTTGTCGAACTCCCCTTATTGACATACATGTTGAAGTGGATGCCAATTTGTCTTAGAATGTGGAAAGTGGGAAAAATGATTTGATTTCAGTTTGACTTTAAATGTGTCCTCAGTGTGATATTTTCCTGACTGTTTGATTATATCTGTATTTGATTTGGCAGCTCCGGAGCTATCAACGATCCAGTCGAATATAGATTATTGTGAGGTGCTTAAAATGCCTGATGGTTGCAAAGTCCCATTTAAAAAATAACTCCTTTAAAGTAATGTAAACATCTCTTCCAGTTTGACAAATTTACTTGAAGAACATCATTTAAAAAA
>NC_045748.1:10652728-10653872 GCF_008692095.1 Etheostoma spectabile | reverse complement strand
ATATATATATATATATATATATATATATATATATATATTGCAGATGTGTCAAAGATTTTTGATTTTAATCTTGGACTGGGAATGAATATGTAGTCTCAAACAGAGATTAAATGGAGAAACACATTCAGATCTGTCAACAGCATCGCAACAGCTACTTCATGAGAGATTTAGGGCAAAGCAGCTAATAGAAAAATGTCAGTGGATGTGTTCGGAAAATGCTGAGACAGTGACAATGCTTCTGAGATCTGCTAAGAATTTCACAGCGACTGTACATACATCTGATTTGCATATTGGTCTGTGCAAAATCCAACACTATCCCGTCTGATTCGGACGCCGACCTTATCTCTGTGTTTTCGGCCCAAAACCTGCCAATGACTGACTGTTAACCCTTCAGAAATTCATCATTTGGCCGCATTGATTAAAAGATGAGTGAACTTATTATGCATTAAAGCGTCATGTCAAAGCCCTGGCACGGCGAGATAGCGGCCTTATCTCTTCTCTACCTGATAAGAGACAACATGGGGGAGAGACGGGGCAGCGGTGGCAGAGGTGGAGGGGGGTGATGGAGAGGTAGAGGAAGAGGCAGAGCGGGAGGAGAGATACAAGATGGGAGGAAGGCGTGTAAGGGGTGGCGGGAGATGGAGAGGTGGTGGCTGTGGAGTTGTAATAAGAAGGGAGGGAGAGGAGAGGGAGCATACAGTACATTTAGAGCTGAGGGGAGGGAAAGAAGAAATTGAGAGGGATGGCAGAAGAGATGGGAGACATTTCTGGGGCATCTAATGTTCCTTCTGTCATGGCATCAGCCTCTCTCCAGTCACTCCTCTTCCTTATACTGCCTTTTTGCCTCCATTTGCATTTTTTGTTATTTCTTTTCTCCACCGTCCAATGGTCTAGCTCAATTTTTCCTTTTTTTTTTAATTCTCTCTACCTCTCCTCCCGCTCCCCCGTCTCTCTTCGGAAGGTCTTTGAAGGGAGGTCATGAGGGAGACAATGCAAACACAGGCCCTCTGAATAGAGAATGGGAAGAGGACAGCTGTTTCAGATGACAGCGATGGCTGTTAAAACGCAATCTGTCTCTCTTCCCACCGGCCTGTTGCAGACACACACACACACACACACACACACACACACACACACACACACA
>NC_045748.1:10634429-10652718 GCF_008692095.1 Etheostoma spectabile | reverse complement strand
ACACACACACACACACACACACACACACACACACACACACACACACGTCTTTTCAGAGGCCACAATGTCACCGTGACACTCCCAACTGTCAAACACGAGTGCGAGAGCACACATAGAGGCATGTGTCATCACACACACACACATATGTAAATGCACACACTCTGCATAATACACAGTGGTTGGTACATGAACAATGCGCACACAGTGAGACGCGTCTATGTGACATTGTTATGTTTACAGAATAACTAGAATGATGGAATAATTTGGTATGAGCAAGTGTAGAGATAGCCATACTTATTGTGCATCATGTTTAGCAGTGGTGGAGGAAACACACTGTGAAAATACTCTACTGAAAATAATAAAGGTGTACACGTATTATTGGCAAAATTTACTTAAAGTATCAAAGGTAAAATATGTCATATTGAAAAAAGGTAGTGTGATACTGTAATATGTAAGTAGGATTCTCCTGTTCAATAGTTGCAGTCAATGTGGAGACAGTTCTTACTATTTAATACACTGTTGGGTAGTTTAATCTGTAACAATGCATCATATTACACATCATGTTTGGTGTGTAGAATCTGTTTAAAGCATTTTCTTCTGTATATAAACTTCTGAAGTAAAGTAACAAGTAACACATTTTCTTTTGAAGTATAACGTATCGTGTAAAAGGAAATGCAACTGTTAAATTAATAAAAAACCTGCATTCATTGATTTTTTTTTGTTTCATCGAGCCAGCACAAGCTATAAACACAACATTGAAATATGTAATTTCAAGTTATGGAATAACTGTGTCTTATTTACATATGCAGCTGCAAAAGTTTGAGATAAGTTTGTCCAGTTTTCACTCTCTTAACTCTGTTTTTGGTCTCTACCAACTCTGAAGGAGATATCCAGCGTTTTAGCTGCCACATGCTTTGTGTCTTTGATGCTGTCGGTAATTAGAGTTTTTTTGCTGAAAATAACACTGAAACCGGAAAGTTTGGGGGTTGTAAAACCCAAACAATCAGTTAAAAAACAACAAAAATACCTTTGTAGATATGAAGTAAACTGCAGTCATTGATTGGCAGTTCATCACTACGAGCGATTCCTTTAACGTTACACATACTCATTTGATGTATTGTTAATATAAACATTAATTAGAGCAGATGATATACTCCAGTAGATCATTATAATCCCATCATTACCTTTATTTTTAATTTCTAGAGAATTATTCAATGGACCATGTAACTGCATCTTGCTACGGGGGAACAACCAATGCATCCACACTACATTAAATTATGACTGTTGTGACTTTTGCATGATTAACTGTATAAAGACATCATGTTTTGAGTTGCTATAGCAGCAAGCCTATTTTGCTCACTTGTACTTTAAAAAAAAATATATATATATATATATATATAGTTTCACGTTATTTGCTTACCATGAAAGTAAGGTAGCTGTACAGAAATCATATTTATCTTAGGACATCTTACAGTGAAGTACATTTCTGTTTTAGTGGCATTGTACATATAAAATAAAATGTATAAAAAGTAAAAGGATCAGTAGCTTTCCTCTGCAAAAAGAACAGCATTGAATATTACTATCTGAACACAAAATTCACAAAAGATGTCAATTGACAATCAGTTGGACTAAAATGTACACATTTTCCTTCTGGGACTTTTAATTGCATGTATTATATATATAATTTTTTTTTAAACACGCATTGGGGAACCTAAATGCCATAAAGTTCAAAGGCTTCATGACATTTTTGTAACAATATTTTGGTTTGATGACATATGTTAAGAATATCTTTCCACTGACAATACACAGTGTAAGATTTTCCACTTATCACATAGTGTATACTGGGAAACATCTCATCTCCATCATTATCCAGTGTGTGCAGCCACAACGTGACCTTTGTTAAAATCATAAAAACAGAATCCTGAACACCTGGGATAGCCAGCAGCTACCATCATGTTTCCATCCAATTTCAGATTACAAGCTTATCGGTTTTCATTTAAAAAAATAAAACAAAAAAAAACAAAGTGGCATTGTTTTTCACGAGTATACAATGCATTTTAAAACAAGGCTTTTAATGTCCAGACTAAATACGTGAGGGAAAGTTAAAGCCAGAACAGAGAAATATGATTATTTTGTTAGTTTGTGTGTGAGAAGGAATTATATTTGACTAGAAAACTAGGAAAAGGGGGGAAAAAATGCAGAAGGGAGAAAGGGAGAGATACTGGTTTAACGTCTATTAGTCAACTAGTAATCAGCACAAACAGCTGACTGATGGGAGTCGGGGGGGGGGAGGGGGGGGGGGGGGGTCGGGTGGCTCTACCTCCACATGCACCTATGGAGAAGGAGGGGGATGGAAGGAAGAAGAAAGCAAGAAATCTCAGGTAACAACGGTCTTCTGTTGTCCTTGGTGGAGCGTGGTGTGTGTGTGTGTGTGTGTGTGTGTGTGTGTGTGTGTGTGTGTGTGTGTGTGTTTTGAACGCATGTTTGAACGTGTGAGCGGTATCTCAAGACCCATACTCCACTGACAGCAGGAGATAAACACAGGCCTGTGCTAGTGACCACATGATTTATCAACATGAATTTCACCCCCATCCGCTATCTCTTTCTCTCCCCCTGCTCTCACTCTCCTTCTCCCTCCTATACTTTTTTCTCTCACGGTGTAGTCTCAAACACACACACACACACACTCATTAACTGTCAAAACGCACTAATGAGAAATATAGAGATTGTCTGAGTATATTGGACAGAGGTGAAAGAGCAGAATGCCAGCAGACACAAAAGAAAGAAATGAAACCAAGACAAAGAAGGAAGGGGGAGGTGGACAAAGAGAAAAATGTAAAAGAAACATTTTAGCACCCAGGGCACAACAATGTGGAAACCCAGAGCACAACAATGGAAAGTGCAGCAATGGTCTCAAAATGCTGGGTTTGAGTCTAAACTACGAGCTAGCTGCAATATAGTATAGTAGGTTTACTAATACCATAATGAAATGCTTGCAATAAAATTGCTTTCAAAAAAATCACAGCTACAGAGCCTCAACACACACACACACACACACACACACCTGACAATTAGACAGTTCCCTCTGCTTGGTTTGTGCAAGGGGACTATGGTGTTGAAAAGGGTGTTAACACCTTGTCTTCCTGCTTCCTTGCTCCTTCCTTTCTTCATTTCTCTTGCGTTACCCCCTCGGCTCAGCCCCACACTTAGAGCCAGATTTGGGCAAAAAGGTGCCAGACACTCAGAGCCAGACTAGGGACTCACTCTGCAGGAGATGGAGAGGAAGAAAGAAAGAAATAATGATGTAAGGAGGTGTGTGTGTGTGTGTGTGTGTGTGTGTGTGTGTGTATGTGTGCATGTGCGTGTAGGATAGGTCTTCTGTGTGTCTTGATCGTACAAGTGTTAGCTTGTTTACTTACTGTTTGGACTGTGTTGCTTGTCCCCCAACAACCTCGCTTTGCTTGATGAGTTTGACTTCGCAGAGGTGCTAACTAGGGCGCAGATGCTTCGGTATATAGATAGCATTTCCCTCGCCACTCTCTACTTTATGTATCTTGCTAGTGATGAACCTACCAGAGGGGACCCTGAACAATATTGCCAAAATATTTGATGATGATAAAAAAAGGACTGATTTGCACCATCGAAACAAGCTCAACTGCGGTTCCTTCGCTGCCTGTCTCCTTCAATTTCCATTTCTCTATTAGAATCCTGATTTGATATTAATGATTTCCCTTCCTTTATTCACTCCCATTTGTGAGACCGCCTGTGGACCTCCTTCCAGTGGCTTTTACAACTCCTTTTACCTGCAGTCCTATCAGCTTTACAAGCACAATGCATCCCCATTACAGTAAGAGAGAACCCTTTCCAAGTCTTTGAACCAGGCTATGTACCTGTATTTTACATGAGATTTTCCATTTTATACCATTTGACTTTATACTTCTACTCCACTACATATCAGAGGCAGGTATAAATTTGACAGCTTCAGTTACTTTGCAGTGAAAAAAATACATTCAGTTTTTTTGACAATTGTCTGTCATGACAGACAATAAGTTTTTCTGAATCTGAATTCTGAATCTGAATTTTGCTAATGCATAGTATTACTTTAGTAATGGTTTGAATGCAGGACTTTTATTTACTGCAGGACTGTTTTTACAATATAGTATAAGTACTTGTATAATGTATTAGTAAAGGATCTAAATATACACATGGTTAAGTGGCACTCAAGTTTATGCTTGATTAAATGTAATTCTTAGCATATCACGTGTCTTTGAGGTCGTAACACATAAGGAATGATGGTGCAGTGCAGAAACAGGGCTGATTAGATGGTTCTTCTGTAATTATTTCTACCCAGCAGTCACTAAAGTTGACAACTCGTCCCTGTTAAAAAAATAAATAAAAAGAAAGTCCAGTCGCTCTATTTTTGGACCTTATCCACTTTCTGCATACAGTGTGTATCGATCAGGATTGTTTTAACAGACTGCTGTGAGGTCCATTAACCTGTGGTGATGACAAAGCATTAAGAGACTAATGTGTCCCCGGGGGACGGTAGGGCCAGGGAAGGATGAGTAGGACAGTTCAGCAGACAACACTGCTCTGCTTCTTTTATTCAAGCACAATGACTTCAAAGCCGGGACGGCTGAAAGGCTGAAAGGCAGTGAAGATAAAGCGTTTCTGTGCCTCACATTAATGAACATTTTTATATCCATGTTAATGTGTAGTCTGTGGTTATGCACATGCTCTGACCTACATACACAACATGCAATCATATGTTCAATCTATTGTTATTTGCAAGCTACATCTACTACACAAACACACTGATATTGCACTGGACATGAAGTAAATTTCACACAGCTATTAACTATCCAATCAGGCCACAATAAGTTCTGTTATCCGGTAACTTCCTTATTTATTATTTTAAGATTATTTTTTAGGCCTCTAATGACAGGCCAGCTGAAGAAGTGAAAGAGGAGAGAGAGCAGGAATGACATGCAGCATGGGGCCACTGGGCGGAGTCGAACCAGGGCCCACTGCGTCGAGGAGTAAAGTCTATAAATGGGCGCCCAGTCTACCACCTGAGCAGTTCGGGCGCCCTATCCGGTAACTTCTTTACTCCATATTAATCTGAAGACGTTAAAGCTTTAGTGCGTAACTTTTTGATATTAATGAACGTCCGTTCCATTTAAGCCATCACCAAACGAGTTGCTACAAAGCTAATTAAGACTATCAGCTCCACACAAGGCTCTCTGTATTTCTCAGTACGACTATGTTCAGAACATTGTGTCATAATTACCTCTCCTGAAGAGTCCATTATGTTGTTTTTTTTAATCCATGTGTCCTCTTTGGCTACTAACAACTGCGTGGAGGAGGGGGGGCTGTGCGCGATCACAGAAGGCTTGTATTAATTTGATTTTAAAGGCCCAATAGCTTCAGCTCGACTATGTACCTTTGGGCAAATATTAACAGGATAATTATGGTTTATGGTGAGTTATATTTTATGTTAAAAGTTGTAACTATAATTCTAATATATAAGTAAATAAGTAATAAAAATGTACTCACAGAAAGCGCCTTGGTAGCCGAGCGGTCACAGAGCATGCATATAACTGGAACTTTCTTACATGTCGTACCCCTCTCTCTCTCCCACGTGTCCAGTCTGCCTCTACGCTGTCATCGGTCTAATATCGGAGAAAAAAACGTCTTTAATAAAACACACATATTGCTCTATAGTGAAGTGTGACAGGGCACATTCTGGACGCTGGATAATGACTGAGATTACATTTCTGCAAAAGAGAAACAGTAAATCAGACAGGTTGTAAACAAACCGACAGTTTAACCAGATTTATCTAAATCACTTTAATTGGAAGTCAAACTGAAAGTGAGGGCATAATGCCAGTAATAATCCCTCATTGTACTGAAAGATTGTGGGTGCACAGCTACAGTAAATACATTAGATTCAAGTTAAAGTAGGAAGTAGATCTTTAACCTGTGATGGATGTTTACAACAGACAGGTTTAGGTAATTATTATACAGTTAGCCTTGGTTTAATTTACTTACAACCTGTCCGATCATTGGACTTCTTGTACAAACAATGGCCAAAATAAGACCAAACTTGTAATAAATAACCCTTCATGAGTAGCTAGCAGAAAGAACAGAAACATGGAGGTTTATGAGGAGAGTTACAGTGGTTATCTACAGAGTATTCAGTGATCTGACTGCACAGGGGGAAGAATAATGATTAGGTTTTTGTTAAATTGTTTGTTGTCCTTTCAGATATTAATACTGTGCCTGCGGCGAGCATCACACAGATACAAGGTATCTGTCCTCCTGTCATCCACCCACTTTTCTGATTTCATGCACAGCTGGGAAGCCATGTTGTCTCTGTGATTGTAAAATCAGGCATTCAATCGCTACATCTTCAGAATAAAACTGTGCGTCTTTACTTATCTCCATGTTTTGATGATTATTTTGTATGTTTCAGATACAAGAAAAGCGGGCGCAGTGATTCCTCAGAAGAAAATAGTTCTTTCAATGCTTTAACACTTTTTACTATTTTTTCCTAGCAGTGGACTCCTTTTTCAACCTCCCTTATTTCCTCATCAGATTCCCTCCCTCCATAATTACCACTTATTAATCTTAAATGAGAGCTCTAACACGTTGCATAGTTTTAATACGGCCTGTTAATATGAGAGTTAATTTATGGGGTGTGGGTGGAATGGAGGGATGATGGAATGAGTGTCGTCCATCACAGAAATCATTAGAGACTGGAAGCTCTCTTTCACTCTCACTCTATCAAAGAAAGACCCCCACCATCTCCTTCTGGACACGAGCTGGAGACACACAGGTGAGTGTCAGCTAACCCTCAGACAAATGCTAAGCCTGGACCGTAAGGATATAAGAAGGAAAATAAGTACAGTAGGAGCATGTTCAAGTGTAAATAGGAAACCGGGGAAATATATTCCTCCTTCTCCACTTACAATCTTTCTCTCCTTCTCTTCTCCAATTTCCTTTCTTCTCCTCTCCAATCCTGTCTTTGTGTTGTGTGCCCCATTTCAGAAGCTTTTCAGGGGCTGAAGTGGCGCTTGGCTATGCTGAAGGGTCTGCACTGCTGTGCCTGAGCCTGCAATTCAACGACTGTATGTGTGTGTGTGTGTGTGTGTGTGGTGTTGTGTCTGGGTGTGTGGGTGTGTGTGTGTGTGTGTGTTTGTGTTGTTGTGTGTGTGTGTGTGTGTGTGTGTGCCCGAGCCTGCAATTCACCAATTTTACCGCTAATTAGCCCACAAAGGCTACCGGCAGGGAGGAGCAGAGGAGGAGAAGGGAGAATAGGGTGGAGAGGGGCATACGCGGGAGGTCCGAGCCTGAGGGGGGGGCGGCGATGCTGGCACAGCTGAGACACATATCACTGGACCAGACAGACTCCTTTGTGTGTCTGTGTATGCATGTATGTGCATGCGTGCATGTGTGTGGTGTGCACGCGTGCGTGGAGAGCGTATGTTTTCCTGTAGCAGTGTCTCAGAGCATGTATGCCATGGCCACTCTCTCTTTCCCTGGCAATGGCTGGGTTGGTTGCAGCTGTAGTTCAGCGAGTCTTAACTCCTGAGGCTGGTCCCAGCATGCCCAGTAGTCCCACTAGTCCCACTATGCTACTGGCATAGGCTGCTGGTCCTCTGCCATCACTACCTCTCCGTGTGCATGTGTGTGTGTGTTTGGGGGAGAGGAAGAGAGAAAGAAATTCACATCCCTCTTGCCAATTGTTTTACAATGCATCCGACAGGGCCTTCCAGGGAGGCAGGCTGCCTGGCAGTCAGCCCCCAGAGCTGTTGAGTTTGTCCAAAGGGTTTGTTTTGGTTTTATTATTATTTGTTTGTTTCAGTGTGGTCTGTTTGTTCTGGTTATTCTCACACACATATACACGTATAATGGTATGCATGTGAAGGTGTACACAGCATGGGTATATGTACTGTACATACTATATACTGTACACATATACACCTTCCCATGCATACACAAACATGCATATTTTGTGTGTAAAAATCCTTAAAATCCAACTTTTTAAGGACACCAATTTTCTTTGTGAATGAATTATGTATTGTAAACAGATAAAAGTTCTTCCTTAAAATACAGAGGGCCTAAGTATACACACCCCTATGTTAAATCCCCATAGACGCACGCAGATTTTTATTTTTAAAGGCTAGTTATTTCATGGATCCAGGATACTACGCATCCTGATAACGTTCCCTTGGCCTTTGGCATTAAAATACCCCCCCCTCCCCCCATCATCACATACCTTTTACCATACATAGAGATTGGCATGCTGTTATTTCAGTTAGACTAATAGCTGGTTTGATTTGCATTGAGAGATGATCTTATGGAAAGTGTGTATCTCTATGTATGGTGAAGGGTATGTGATGATGTAAGGGGGGGGCTATCCCAACTTTAGCATGGGTGTGTACACTTTTGCAAGCTGTATAAACAATATAATTGCATATATATAGTGTGCATCTTCCATATAATTTCCATGTATACAATTTTATAAGCATAATCAAATTATAACTAAAATTAGTTGTGCATAAGATATAGTATATACACATACTGTATCTAGAAACGTATACACACAGTACACGTGCATGCAAAGGGGATTGTATTTTCAGAAGGGGGCCACAGCTTATGCACACATGCAAATCCATTTTTAGAACAACAGCTGACAGATGTACAGTAGTTCCTTTTAAATCTGTAACATGCCAGCAGGATAAACAATATGTTCCAAATGATATGCAACAAGCTCAGCTAAAGCTGACTCATCAAAACTGCAAAACTTCAAATACAGCCTTTACACATATTTACTGATTAAAGCTGACTTTGTGGTGTTTTATTCTACGTTATTAATAATACCTCATGTTTCAGATTTCCATCCTCTGTCAATAAGAATAAGAAACCGTCCTTCTCCCCACTACTACTACTACTACTACTACTACTACTACTTCCTCTGCTGTAATTAAAACAAAAGTGTTTGTTTTAATATTTTAAACTCGACAAGTCGATGGTTAGTTGATGCTCTGTGTGCACAAGAGGACATTGCAAGAAGACACTATTTCGTGAACCCAGCGGCGTGGCCAGTTTGCATTAAAGTGCGTCGGAAGGGGACCAAACGCACTTTTGGTGATTTCCTGGCCAGGTTCCCTTGGTGCACCTGTGGCAACAGCACACTTGGGCACGGGGAGGTATCAGAAAAAATGCATTATCATACATTATGGGTTTGTGTCAACCATGGGAAATTATATTCACTACTTTACCTCCCTTTAATCACAGGGCTCTCCCCGTCATGACACACTGACAGTTTGGGAATCCTGGGGAGAGTTTCCCTCAGACGGCCTGGGACTTATTATTGCTGACCATCTGCAAACAAAATTGTTGCCCATTTACCTTCTATCCATTGTGTCTTCTGTCGCTGATTTTTAAAAGCATTGTTGTTGTTTGTGCATCTTTTTCCATGTCTTATTCCATCCTCGTCATGAATGGACTCGACTCATCCGACTACTACCTAACTAGTATTAAGCTACACGCTTTTAAAACAGTCAGATATCACGCCCCAAGTGAGTTTCAGTGTTGCCGGGTAGACCTGAAAGGAATTCAGATGAACCAAAGATGGCGACCTATTACTGTATTTTGCAGCTGAGTTAACCACACCCACATGTAGGTCTATTATAGCCTGAACTTCCACTTGTCTCTATGATTCAATAATTACACTGTGTAGTTTCATAGTTATTAAATACATTTATTTTTTTTGTAAAACAAAATGCCACACAAATCTTCCGGCTCCTTCTCACTCCCGCTGATTTCGAAGCTCTATCTGTTCCTGTCACGTTACCAACAACGAGATTGACTACCGTATCGGGGGACTCCCGCGGGAGTCACGTGACCCGTGGGTGTCCAGAATAACTGTCACCCTCTAGTCCCAGCCCAGGATAGGAAATTAACTAACAATGCAAAGATCAAAAAGCCACCGACAAATTTGATTTTTGCGTTAAATCCACCAGCCATTTTCATATTATACTAACATTTGCAGCATCCTGATCCTTTTTGGTAAGGTCACAAGGAAAACTCAGCCTGGATTAGTTTTATTCTCTCCAAAACAAGTTTTATATTTATTTTTAAAGAAGTATACCAAAAGAAAATCACAACTTTGTTTTTTGGCAATTTTCACTGTAAATTTTCATTGCAACAGAGATACAAAAGACCAGGAGCGCGTTCCCAGTCTCAGTAGATTGTTTGTAAAAAATAAATAAAGATTTTGATCACAAAAATAAAAAAAATCTGACATTTTGGGCCGCAACAATCTCTAAAAAAAGGAAAACTCCTGGAAGGACTGGTTGTCACATAAACGTGATCCTCGTAATGATCCACAAATAAATTAGGATTTTAAATGGCACTACACAGTGTTTTGTTTCTGAGAGCACAGCTATAAACTGATCTCTATCACATCATGTTGCCTTTGGGTGATAGACAGAGCTGTATTTATGATTATAAAATCTGAATTATCATGTTATCATATTATGCTAACAACTCTTGCTTTATTACTCTAATTACACATTCAATTTAATTTTAACATCACTTACACCGCAATATTGTTTGTTGTATCATGGCAACCGCACTTTAAAATACCTGTATTTGACGCCATTTTGCTTACTCAGTCTACCATATTCTCATTGTCTATTGTTTGCCTGTATTTCTTGTGTGCTTACTTGTTTGTGTGTTTTTGTTTTTTGCTGTTATTGAAGAAAATGCTGCTGCTGTAATAACAAAATTTCCCCGTTGTGGGATGAATAAAGTCTAATCTAATTATAGAGTACGGTTGCACTTACTGTCATTTGCACAGTTCAAAACAAGTTTCACTGTACAATACAATTCTTCCTTTGCACTTCCACTCTGAATGCCATCTACAAGGAAACACGAGGTATAATGAAATAGATTCAAGAAAATAAACAACACTGTGTACAATATAGAATTCACTAAATTGCACATATTACCAAACTAATTGATGTTTGTAAATTCATCTGCTTTGCAGAAATAACAGCAAGTGTCATCTCAGGAATCCATTTAATCTGATGGAAAATGCCAAATAGAAATACCCACCAAACAGAATCCAGTTGCTATCCAGACGCATTGGTGTGAGAAAAACAGGAACTTTGCTGATTGACAAGTTTCTCCATGTGGCCATTTAGCAGGCTGAGGTAGAAAGGGGCTCGGGTCTGGGTGTGAGTGATGGCTTCCTTGCCCTGTCTCTTCTCCCGGACTCAACAAGATGGATTAAAGTGACAGGTTTCAGCCCTATTATTCACCTGCCATGGCTGCTCAATCAGTTGGTGTGACGGGGGGGGGGGGGGGGGGGGGGGGGGGGTGAGATGGGATAGAGAGCATGAGGAAGAGGAAGAGATGGGGGGGTTCAACTTTTTAGGTGAACTCGGGGTGATTAATCAGCACGTTTTGTCAGCATTAACTGTCCGACTTGGAACCCTGAACTCTGAAAACAATAAAAAAAAAAAATAAAAAAAATGGGGAACTTGAAGCTAATTAGCACTAGAAGTGTAGAGGGAGTGGGTGTATGCCGTTTACTAATTAAATGAGCCAACCTATTTCCACACCAAATGAAACTCATTGTTTGCGGGTGTTTAACAAGCCTAGGACGACTCCATTCTGAATTTATTAAACTGTTCATCAGCACGGTTACACGCTGTATGTTGTCATTTAAATTTACAAATTCAGACACAAAAAGAAGTGAGAAACTCCAGCCATGCCAGCAGCTCTGTGGGACTGTACTTATTCTCATTCAGCTCACAGCTAACGTCTGCATGCTAACATGCCGAGGTTTATGTATAATGTTTACCTTGTTCACCATCTTAGTTCTGCCATTGGCGCCTCTGCTGAGTTCAGCATATTGGCTTGCTAACATTTGCTAATTAAAAAACACGGAGGCTGATGGGAATTTCATTAGTTTTGCAGGTATTTGGTCATCAGCGAGTGCATTCGGCAAATTAATACTTTTGACCTGTTGATGGCGCTGCATAGAAAGTTAAAAGCATCACCAACGTAAGCGAGAGTGAAACGCTATTAATATCTGAACCACATTTAAAGGCAAAACATTCAGTAGTTGTTAAGAGATGGCAGTCTTGATCAAAGTGGTGGACGGAGAGGACATTATATTTTACATTTATTTAACCAGGAAAAGACTCATTGAAGACTCAAAGGGTCTCCTGGCCAAGACAACCACACATGCGTACACAAAAACATTAAAAACATAAAACAACTGAATCAGCACATCCCTCAGAGTCAACCACAGTCTTAAACACATCAGGCAAAACGTTAACAGCCAGATGTGGCTGCCTCCAAGTCAATCACCCTCTTAATCAGCGACCAATGAGACCAGCTTGTTACGTTTGATGGATTTCTGTAACTTGTTCCAGGTAAAGGGAGCAGCAAACCTTTTCCCCCAGTTCAGTTCTCACCTTTAGAACAGACAGAAGCAAAAGATCCTGAGAACGAAGATTGTAGGTCCTGGTACTATTTACACTGATATGGGTCAGAAGGTAGGATGGAAGCAGACCTAAAATAGCTTCGTAGTTGAGGGGAACTGCAAAATATTTTCAGTCCTCCTCAAAGAGACAACTCGTTTTTTTTTCCTCGCTTCACTTTTTTGGCTCACTTAAAGATAACTGAGCATGTGTGAAAACAACCCGGGGCCGTGTTTGTCACTGCAGATTCACTATCGAGAGTCATTTTCGTGTGGTAGACTATCACCATCCTGCATGCTGGCTTATCTAACTAACTGATAAATAACAGTCTACACAATGATAACAAGGTCAATTCAATAGGCTGACCAACAGCAATGTTTTCCCTAAAGCGTTAAGCAGTCCCATCTGATGCCTGCACTGACCTCCATGCTAATGAACAAAACACAGAGACAGAGAGGGAGGTAGAGAAAGAGAGAGCAAATGAATATGAATGAAAGGCAAATCTATCAGAAACACGCCTTCTTTAAATAACCCCCCCTCCCTCATTCCCCTCCTCCACTCCTTTCCTCATGCTCCCACCCCCTTCCACACTGTTATATTTTATTCTCCAACGCGTGGTGAATTTAATAAATATATGCAAATGTGTGCTGTGGAACATGACGAGTGTAAATCAGGCGAGGATGTTCTTTGAGCGCTGCCGAGATTGAGGCTGAGAGCTGACCCCGGGTTAATCATTTTTCACTTCCCTATCGCATTCAATTCTGCCGCTGCTGTGTGTGTGTGTGTGTGTGTGTGTGTGTGTGTGTGTGTGTGTGTGTGTGTGTGTGTACTGCACTGTGGCATGCATGTGTGTTACTGTGCTGTGCTGGAGGAGGCAATACACAATTCATTACAAACTTTGTACACATGATTAGAAAAAAATATTTGCTTAAAATTGTGCAAAATGTGTGTCACTACTTAAAAAAAATCTATCTTAATCTGGATTTTGGTATTTCACAGTTTGCTTTAGATTAATTCTTTAGCGGTTTATTTGCACATTGTTGCAATGACAGCTGTCTCCTCTAACTGCACTTTGTTGTGATTTAAAGTGCCCAGAAATCAGGGATTTGGGGTGTGATTTCTCTCTCTGGTGCTTCGTGTTGTGAAGTTTCTGTCAGCGAGCAGGAATTGTGGTTGAAGAAGAGACCCTTGTTGAAACAAAATAAAGACAAGCTGCAAACTGATAAAAGGTAAAGGTATTCGGTGGAAGGGTTAATTGTTTTCTTACAGCGAACAATCAAAGACGAGAACAGCTTTCACAATGAACAGAGTAACAAGTGGCCGCAGTTCGGTGACTACAATCAGTAATACACTTCTTTATATGCAGCGCCCCCAGAGGAAAAAAACCCTGTTGGAAACCAGTTTAATCTCAAAACTAAACAATCAGTGGACTCAGGCAGACAGTTGGAGCTCTACGTATTTCTGAATCTGCCCCCGTGTGTCCAAGTGTTTGACTCATTCTACTTAGCTGAAAAAGGACATCTTGTCTCTTGGATAGGCTCTGGTCTCGACCTGAGACCTGCTAAGGTCTCGACCTGGGACCTGTATGATAAACACAGTTCTAGGCAAAGTTTTCTGTCAGGCTCATTCATTTATCCTTGGTGGAAATGGTGTGGAGTCATAACAAACCCAGTTGTCTCCCAAATAGGAGAAACACACAAATGACAGATACAGAAGTCATATGCTCTGAGAGGCATTGTAGATCTTATTATGAATAATTAATATGAAAATCGTTGGTTAAATGTAATTTTCCCATTACATTCCACATGCATACAAACTTGGGAAAAAAAACTATCCATGCTGTTTTGAGTGAGATCCGGTTTCTGAATGTCGTCTGCCTTCAGTCTCCGGGTGAGTTGTTAAAAATCTGCACGGCTTTCTACATCACTAGCCAAGATGAGATGGCTAACCGTAGCATGCTAGCGCTAGAATGCTTGTGCGTTCTGGCAAAACACTGCTACAACACACACTAGTTCACCATAATCTCCAAAAGAACTACTTCCTGTCCCTGTTCTACTTCCTGTCCCTGTTCTGCAGGTATTCCACAAGTGCCCCTAATCTAGAAGAAGTCTCCCAGCTAATTCTGCCTTGGACTGACCAAAGTTGGAAAAACAGTTATCAAGCTGATGTGATCTTACCGAGCTACTGCGCTTGTGCGACTCCCAACAAAGATAGTAAAGAAGTGAGATGTCTCACTCTGGAGCTAAAACAGAGACCCAAACACACCGGGTGAAAAGAGGCTCTGCAGCAATGTGCTGTACAACAAAAATATGGTGTTTTCTTTTTGAAAATGAAACCATGTAAACCTTTTCTGGTACAGCCTCAAAATACAATTATGAACCTGAAAATGAGCATAATATGGGCACTTTAAAGAGTTTTTATACCGCAGTCACAAGGTGAGGAGATCCGACAATGTTATGTGTGCGGTCTTCCTAAGTTTAAAAAAAATAAGAGCACTTTGTCATTGCCTCAGAACTGCACATCCTTACAAATGATATCTTCCTAAACTAGGTAGAGTCAGATTCGGTAACTAAAAAATTATCATAAGGCTTATTAAAAGCTTCTGTTTTGTCCCGCCTTTGTTCCCCCTTTTGTTAGATTGTTGATTGTGAAGTAAACAGCTCGATGCTAACACGCTACCACTGCGGTAAATGGACCAGGTGTGTAATGATGGACTGGTGCGTAATTACTTACAGCAAAAATGTTCACACATCATTTGCCATATTGACAGTGCAGCTATTAATACTATTACACGTTGAGATGTATATCACACTACTGTCACAACTCTGTGTGTAGGTTAGTATTTTAAAGAACACGAGTAGTCAGCTGAATCAACCATTTTTTCTAAATGTAACAACGCAGGCTATGAGCAGAGCGGCAGCTGAAATAACATGACAGAACATGTACAGTGTTTTTTTAGAAAACAGCTTCCTGAAGGCCAAAACAGTAAAGTCGTGGGCCAAAAAAAGGAAACAAGGAGCTGAAAGATGATAAACCGCTCCGTAGCTGAAGGGAACCACAGAGTTGGATGATAATGCTCTGTGGGCATTACAACACATACAGCATGCAAAGTAATTTCATCCAGCTTAAATATAAAATATTGATGCAACAGCAGCTTTAAATTCTCCTTATGTGATGTAGCTAAAACATAGAACACAACGCTAAGTCAGGTTTTGAGTATTGATTCTGGTGTCTTGATCTTTGCGTGTATTGAACTTCTCTGCTGCTATTGTCTGCACCTTCTTTACTTCAGAGAAAACACACAATAAACACTAGAACGATATTTAATATTCTAGATGTCATGTGATTCACATATTTGTGATTGTAAATAATTGATGCAACATAATAAACTCACTGGTGGTTCTGGTGGCTTCAGGGTCAACAACTTTTAAGCTATCTTTTGATAAGTCATCTTAACACTTTATGTATCACGGACCCAAGTGATGCCCGAGCTACGTTTGCAGTTTGTATTCTTGCAATCGTCTATCTTCTGATTTGATTATAACACTGAATAACATATGTGTAGAGTCTGCCGCCATATGGTTTCCTGTTATATCTTCAATGAACATTTTACAAAATAGTATACAGTCACGACAAATGTCCAACTGTGAATCCTTATTCTGCATTGAAGGCAGCTGACATGACAGGACAGTAAAGAACACTAAGCTGTTTCTATTCATCTTCTATGAAAGATTAGAGAACTAAATCGACTGGCTGCTCATATTAGTTGACTCTTTAGTTGACATTTTAGCTGAAAAACGATGACAACAGCATCATCGCGACGCTTCACAAGTAGCAAGTACTGTCTGGATTAAAAATGTGCGACACTCATACCACATATCACTTGTGCAGCATTGTGTGGCTGTTTAAAATGAACGTATTTAACATTGTCTAATACCATTACAGGTTGCTGACATGCAGAAATAAGTCTGTGGTG
This sequence comes from Etheostoma spectabile, assembly GCF_008692095.1. Taxonomy (NCBI): domain Eukaryota; kingdom Metazoa; phylum Chordata; class Actinopteri; order Perciformes; family Percidae; genus Etheostoma; species Etheostoma spectabile. The sequence goes on along the minus strand of NC_045748.1, from coordinate 10,636,239 downwards.
CAGCTCATTCGGTAACGTTTCACTGTGGTCTCTCGTTTGTGGTTTGCTCAACATTTCATCACGACTGATTATCGAAGGACCGGAGAAGAGCCCGTTAAGAGGGTATGCTGGGTTTTACTTACGACCATCAGTCAGGTTCCATACCACACTCTTCACAAGTAAGACATATGATCAGTTAACCACTTAAATGAATTTGGGTGTTTTATTCAATTTTATAGCATTTGCGTCGACAAAGACATGGGGGGAAAAAAAAGAAATTATTTTATTTTAGTCTTTGCCCTTTATAATTTTCAATTTTATCTTTTGAATTTTACATTTGGATTCATCTTTTCAATTTCAATTTAACGTTTGGTTTTTCATTTTGACTTGACACTTGTGTCAATGAGGAGGCGTGGCCCAAAGGCTGGTGGGAGGGTCTGAAACTAAAGGGGTGCAGAGGCACCTTATGGACAGCAGGGGGAGCCGACTGCTGGGGCGCACAGCTGAGGAGCATCTGGCTGCCGTTTCGCTACCAGGCTTGCATGGCCTCATCATTAGATGATAAAAAGTGATGATGTAGGCCAAACACAAAGAACGTTTCATGCAACAACAGTGAGGTTTTCATGTGGTCACTGGTAGAAGCGGTAAGGGTGTGACGCAAGCACGGCAACAGTCTTCTAGCGTTAAAATCAGAAAACAAATAGAACAAAAAAAAGGTATGAACTAAATATTAAATCTACTGAATATAGCCAATGTCATAATTTAAACAAGTCTCCCGAAGAGAAACTTGTATCTCTCGCTCTCCCACGCCTCTGTGTGTGTGTGTGTGTGTGTGTGTGTGTGTGTGTGTGTGTGTGTGTGTGTGTGTGTGTGTGTGTGTGTGTGTGTGTGTGTGTTTAACTCCGAAAACACCACAGGCACCCGTTGATCTTATGATGGACATGTGTTGAGTTTAGAGATGATCCAATCCCATTTTTTGCTTCCCGATTCTGATACCTGAACCTGCGTATCGGCCGATACTGAGTACTGATCCGATACCAGAGTTTAATATATTTTATTATGTTTTAACAACAGTATACTATCCCTGTATGGATGTGATATGATTTCCATCTTTGTTGTCGGCCTGGCTCAGGCTAAACTCTTTGAGAAACGCAACAGAACTTTCTTTTATCCAGTTTGACAGTCAATTATAACAGAAAATAAATAAATAAACTTCTTTAACGTAGATTTTCTTTCTTTTTCTTTATTACGTGGTATCGGATCGTGCATAAACTCCAGTACTTCCCAATAACAGCGTTTTAGGCAGTATCAAAGGGGATATCGATAATGGTATCGGAAAATCTCCAGTTGAGATATTTAAACAAAACGATCCATCAACGGTGAAATAAAAGCCACTTATTTACGAGACCGGTCAAAGAGACCTCCAGCCTCCAGCGGGGCCCCCAAGCATGACTGGCCGGCAGGCTGCCACGTCAGACTGGAGCTTCTCGAGGCCGACGTCCACATCGGAGAAAATGTGCAATTGGCCATCAATTTTTATAAAACTGACCGCATTCAAACTCTACAAAGTTAATTTCTCAAATGAAAGTCTCAGACGTGAATTTAGTGGTGAAATAGCAGACGTAAATAAGCTCCAGTCTGTCGTCACAGCTTGTGGGCTCGGCGGCCGGCACGGGATTCTCAGAGACTGGATTACTCTGAACCCTCCCACCAGCCTTTGGGCCACGCCTCCTCATTTACACAAGTGTCAAGTCAAAATGAAAAGTTAAATCAAAACTGAAAAGTTGAATCTCAAAATTTTATTTTTATTTTACCTTTATTTAACCAGAAA
>NC_045748.1:10633465-10634419 GCF_008692095.1 Etheostoma spectabile | reverse complement strand
TGAGATTAAAAATCTCTTTTCCAAGAGTGTCCTGCCAAGATAAGCAGCAGTACAAACAACAGACATATAACAAATAACATATATCATGAACATAAAACATAAAACACACTGTTGCTGTTAATGTAATAGTGAGCAACAAGGTCATAAAATATCTAAATTTCAACAATAGTGAATAACAACAAGGATCGTCAGAATAATCAATCATAACTCTCCAGCCAGTGTGTTCAGCCTCCATGTCATTTAAAAGTACTTTACAGCAGCCAGTGAAACCATCTCCTGAAGATTCAGGACAATTTGCAGTGATTCGAGCATAGGGGGCCGCGTACTTAAACGCCTTTTCCTAATTCAGTCCGGACTTGAGGGACAGATAACAGTAAGAGTCATCGAAAGACAGACCAAATCTTCCTGTACCTTTCTTTATGATGTAGGTTTGAAGGTATGGGGGAAGCAGACTGTGAGGGACCAAGCAGTTAAGCATGAGGAGTCACAAGAGAAATTTAAAAAAGTAGAAGCTTATTTCCCAAAAAATAGTTCAAACAAAATAAAGATAATGCTTTGGGCCCTTAAAAAAGGTCAAATAAACCGACAATAACTAGGGCTCTGAACATAAGAGACTCCAAAATACAACTAACCTCCTTAAGAAAAAAAAGGGGCCTTATATATTGGCTGATCAGACCAATTTAAACACACAGGGGGAAACAAACAATAACTGCAAGCTAACTTCAAGAACAAATAATGCCAAACCTATTAAAAATATATTCTTAATAAATTACACTTTACTTTCCTATCTAAACAGATCATGCTCTATATAAAATCTAAACTCCACAATACCTACAGCCAGACTAAAGCTACCCCCCGGTCATATCAAGAGGTGGTAGTGTCCAATTAGGCCACCTCCCCTATAAAGTTGCTCCTTTCCCAAGCGTCACCCTTTTTAAGCCAGCAGACCTGGAT
>NC_045748.1:10633108-10633284 GCF_008692095.1 Etheostoma spectabile | reverse complement strand
TTTGTAACTTAATAAATGGTTGCAACAAATTCAAGTGTATAAACAAAAGCATGTAAACCAAACCTAAGGAAATAAAAGTGCATGAGGTTACTGCTCTTAAGCTGGTTGTGTGGCCATGGCTGCGGCCATCACACAGACCAAGCATAGCCCTATAAATTAGAGTGTACCAATGATTG
>NC_045748.1:10620810-10633098 GCF_008692095.1 Etheostoma spectabile | reverse complement strand
TGGACAATGCAGGCCAACCAACCCGACCATACAAAAATGTCAAACCGCAATTTACAAATGTAAAATTCAAAAGATAAAATGGAAAATTATAAAAAGGTGTAAAGACTAAAACAAAATGATTTCTTTTAGTCTATTTGAGATTTTAATTTAATTATTTCCATTTAGGCTTTTCTATTTTCCATTTCGAGTTTCATTTTTTATGTTTCAATCAATAAAAGATTTCAAAGATTTCAGTTTAAGCATTTGTTTCATTTTTCTTTTTTAAATTTAATTTTGGCATGATTTTTCCTAGTAGCATAGTAAAATAATTTTTAATTTGATCTTGCTTCGTTTTCTCTTTGGACTTTCAATTTGAATAATGAATAAACATTTCCACCACGGTAACACACGTTATAATGGTCGCTAGCGTGGTACGCCCTCATGCCCTGCTTCTGACTGGCTAGTAGTCCGTACCTAGCTACTGCACATGAACGCCTCCCAACAGAGATTGAACAGGAGTGAGATGTCTCACTCTGTAGCTAAAACAGAGAGCTCAACACACAGGGTGAAAAGAGGAGCTGCAGCAATGTGCAGTACAACAAACATGCTGTTTTTTTAATTAAACCATGTATTCATATTCTGATTTAACCTATAAATACATTTATAAACCTGAAAATGTGCATTATATGAGTACTTAAAGAGAATATGCAATAAAAAGGGGCATTCAAGTGACTGCTTGAATTTGTTGATGAAAACCACATGTAGCAATATCTAATACATTTGAGGAGGTGGTGCATCGTGGTGCATCGGGATATCAAATCGTTGACAGGACAATTGTAATCAAATTGAATCGTGAGACCAGGGAATATTCACATCCCTAATACTTGCTCATATCACAAGTCTGCCACGATATGATTTTGATAAGGTGCCTGCGATAGACATGAGACAATATCATGAGCCCACTTAATATAATCAGTTACATTTATCAACTCACAAAAAGCAACTGATTTGACAATTGTATTACTGAGCTCTTCCAGACATTTAGATGAAAAACAAACTATTGTTTTTGATAAAAAAATAATGAATAAAAGTGGGGAAAATTTGAAATAAGAGCACATCTTAAAGCTACGCATCGATACTTTCCCTTTGCGTTGTTGATCATTAAATCGATGACTGAATCCAGATCGATAGTTGAGAGTATCGTTACACTCCTCGTACTTCCTGCATTCATTTTTTTTCATCCTGCATACAAAGTACTTTGTCATCTGAGCTAATAAGATGAATAAAGTAAATACAGAGCAGCGTAGTAGTGCCTTCCTGCAAACACAGAGCACAGACTATTAGTTTTCTGCAGCCTGCATCAAGCTGTGGTGCTTCTTTAGGTAAACACTAGCAGTGAAAACCCTGGAGAGAACCCTGGAGCGGCACGTGGAGCGGCGTTCCTGCCGTCTCCACGTCCAGTGCAGCACATTTCTGTCCTCTCACCACCACAGGCTTTTCTCTGCTCGCTTTCAAATGATTGCGCTCCTAATCAAACATAATTTTACTCCCTATCTCGGCCCTCCTCACCCGCGCTCGCTCACCCTCACCCATCCTCACCCCTTCCCCAGTAGCCCTTAGCCCAGGGCCTGTTGCCAAGGCAACCGGCATCTCATTTCTAAAGTGTCAGTTTGCATTATTGTCTTCACGCTTTGCAGCAATAACCTCTCTCTCTCTCTCTCTCTCTCTCTTTCTCTGTCCCTCTCTGTCTCTCTCTCTCTCTCTCTCTGTCCCTCTCTCACCCATACACACAAATACTTATAAACCAACCCTTCTTTCTCTCTGTCTCTCTGTCTCTCTCTCTCCTCATTGTATACTGTGTCTGTGTTCTCTGCCTCTGTTCAATTGAAGTAGAGACATAAATGACAGATATCAGAAAAAATACGATAAAAGACATGTCCAATCTACAAGAGGCCAAGGAATTAAAGACCCTTGAAAGCCGATGTTAGGGCTGCACAATTTATGTTTTCTACGCACTATACACATCGCAAAAAGCTGCAACATATCCCACTTAAGAGATACTTTGTGTTAGTTGAAAGAAAATATCAGTAGAAAACTGCACTTTTAAAAAGATTGTCACTACTTTTTTTTTTTAAAGGTGTCAATACATTGTTCAATTTGTTCAATAAAAGAATGTCGGAAATTATTTAAATTTCATTTGTTTTAAATCCATCAAGCAATTTTTTGTATTTTAGCAGAATACTGAAAGCAGCAGAAATGCAGAACTGGGTATACGCAAGTAATATCATTATCGAGATATTCAACATTGTAATCCCATAACGCGTTTTGTCCTCATATCGTGCAGAGATGAATATTGTGATATAAGATTTTCTCTAAATCACCCAGCCCTACGTTCAATACAGGAGGCCTATACTGTATCTTGGAGTTCTACAACAAAAGTGCCTTTAAATTTACCCAGTAAAAGTAGTATTATCTGTGTAAAAGTGTACTTAGATTAAAAAAAAAATGTTTAAAAAAAAGTAAGTCAATTAGAAGAATGTGTCTCTCTCTCTCTCTCTCTCTCTCTCTGAGTAAACGTTCCTGTGTTACTGGGATTTAGGCACCAAAATAAAACTAATTGCATTGAATGTCAAAGCACAACCTGGTGAAACAGACCCCTGATTTCTGTGGATGGTACTATGCAGCCTGTGGGTTACATGCACCTGCTTATCAAATATAACACACCACCTCTGTGCTAATTAGCCAGAAAAGACACAACTCAGACAACTAGCTAGCTACACAAGCAACGCTACATAAATTAAACAACCTGAAACTTGAAAGACTCAGCAGCAGAATAGAGCAGCCGGAGCAACGACTCAGATGGATAACGTTATCCAAAATATACTTCAGCTGCAGCCACAAACACGCATATTACAGCAAAAAAAAGAGAGACAGCAGTTTTTACATAGGTACATCACAACAATGAACGTGTTGCTGTACTCACCTGTCCGAACTACGGTCGGAGTCCGACTGCACTCAGGCTTTAGCTAACTGACGTCACAAGCAACGCTTTACGGCACCTTAGCTTAACGTTAGCTCATAGCCGTTAGCTAGTAGCTAGCTTAAAACACGGTTAAAATATATAGCTAAAGCTAAACGGGCTAAGTGCGACTCGGAGGCACCATGGGGGCGGATACTGGCAAACTTTGGGCCGCTAGTGCTCCTCTAACCTCTGTGCTATCTGTTATTATAACTGTAAATCATTTATTAAAGTTTCTTTACCAACAAAATTACATAAGTCGGCCAAACATTACTGGGCCTCGGCAAAAAAAAATGTTGAGAAAGGCTGAAGTAGGCCAGCTACCCATTTAGCTACCATAGCGTTCTTCTTTTTCGTGTTTAAGCTAAGAAGATAAGATAAAATAAACTTTATTGATCCCAGACTGGGGAAAGGGCGTGCTACAGCAGCTATTGACTGGTAAAATAAGTTATTACATTTTAAATAAATTATTTGAATTTCACCATATGGCCTAAGGGTGATATATTCAAAAAATATTTGACACTTGATACCATTTACTCACTATCTTTTTAAATAATTTTACAATGTAAATGACAGTTTTCAGGCCATTAAACCTGTGATCTGTTGAGCTGTTGAGCAACAAATCAAGCCCCCATAGTCTGGATTTGTAGAATCGGGACACTGCTACTTTTAACTATATTGTTCAATTTTTCAACAAACATGGAAATCGGAGTAGTACATTGTTCATGCTCCTTTTTTGTGTAAGTTTCTTTTTAAGTTTTTATCGGTTCATGGTCCGGTACCGTTTTAAAAGTATTGTTTTAGCACCAGTAATGAAAAGAAAGAAAAAACTATAGGCTACCTTGCCCTAGTCTGAACGTCATTCTGTGAGTCTTGTGCACCCAAAGTCTTCCACAATCTGCAATAGTCACCCCATATAGTGAGTTTTAAGTCACAGCCTCGCCTCAATGGCACTTTTTTTTATATTGCTGCAAACACACATTAGAAGTAAAAAAAAAAAAAAAAAAAGTGTTCCTGCTGACCTTGATATAGGCCTACTGTGTGTCTGTGGTCAGTGCTTATATGGAATCAGCATCTACCCTGAGAGCAGCATTGGGAACCTCAACACTAACTGGTATTCCCTACCTGATGCATTAAAGAGAGAGAACGAAAACTATGAATAAACTAGAGTTTTGAGCACATGTATTAAATGGCTTACACACAAAACGTGCCTTTTTCCACGTTTGAAATCCTGGCTCTCGCAAAGTTGTGTTTATTTTCTCATAAAGACCAGTTCATTCCTCCCATCAAATCTTGTGTAAGTAAATTGTGATTTTATCTCCCGAACGATGGAGATCTTAATCCTGCAAAATTCATGAGGGAAATTATTTGCTGTAGGCTTATCAGAGATTGCTTCTTCAGCTGCAATTTACCCAAAGTTTATCTCACAAACACTTAAATGTAAACATTCACAAACAAATGGACATGCCCAAACTCCCTTAGCACTTTCATGTATTTACAATGTTGAGGCCTTTAAAGGGAGGAAAAACTGTTCTTTTAATGCTCCATCTTACCCTCATTCCACTCTGGTGTTAATATGTTGTCAATTTCAAACTGATGAATTCAGTAAACATACTCATGGCAGAACAATGGCAAAAATGTAGGCATTATGTGTAAGTATCACCGAGCGTGATGAACAAGCACTCCCCGGGTTGGTGCTTGAACGTAGTGAGGTGCTTCCACAAAGTGAGCACCGGTTTTATAAAAAACAGTTCTTGTAAAGTGTAAAGTGGAGTGTTTTTGAAGGTCTTAAGTGAACATTACCTGTGATCTCAGTCTCATTAGAAACTGAGAACATTGTGAAGGGCTGATAGCCGCCACGTTCTGTAGATGTGTGTGAATGTGTGAGAACGTGTCTGATGTCAGAGGAGAAGAAAAAGAAGGAGGAGAAACCCCGTTGATGTCAGCTCCGAACATCAGCTGAAGAAAGGCAGACAGGAGAAGAAGGATGCAGGAACAGAGGAATACTGATTTGTGTTGGATGTGTGAACCATGTGGCCACAAATGAGAACACAGAGGAGATGCTTGTTGTGTACCACACTCTGACACCATGTTGTGGGTAGCAAGTAGTCGTGAAGAGGTGCAAACACACAAGGTGAGTCCGAGATGATGTTGTTGATCCCAAGTACGGCCAGTAAGGCAAAATGGTGACACAGAAATAAATGGAATTAAGGAAAGCTAAAACAAAACCAAAATAAAAGAAGTTGACTTGAGAGTCATAAACATCACAATATCAAAAAACATACAGTGTTTCCTAATGACCTGAAGACAAGTCATTTCTGAGGGTATCCTACAGACTTGTCCTACTCCCTCAGATTTCCTCATGCTCTCTCATTAGGCCTGAAGCCCGTCCCCTCAGATTGGAACATACCAACTTTACCAAGCAGGGGTGGCTCAGGTGACAAGTCAGTGTAAAAGCTTCACACAGCCAACATTAATATATCTATAACACAAGACATTTACACATTATATATATACGATTAATATCAAAATATGAGGAATGGTTAGGATAACAGGAAATTGAATATTGTGATGATTAACAGAACATATTAACTCAATTAATAAACATATATGACCAACATTTAAGGTCAGTCTTTGAGGGCTAAAATAGGTAGCGTATAGCTACCGTGACGGCAGCCGTGCGCTCCGTCACACACCTGGCATGTGTGTAAAAGGCCTGGGGAAAGGAGGTATATTTACAGCTTTGAGTGGTCTTTATATTGTTTAAGTATTCACCAGCTAAGTCTTTGTAAGCTGAATATAAGACGAACAGTGTATAACTAACAAATAAAAACAAAAAGGTACACAAAAGGTTGTGTTACTGTTGAGGAAAGTAACTGAGTACATTTACTGAAGTACTGTACTTTAGATAATACTTCACCCCCAAAATGATCATTTGTACATCAATTACTCACCCGGTGTTGCTTTGAATACTTTAGTTTTTGGAATTTTAGGGCTTTTTATTTTTGACAGGACAGCTTAGACCCGAAACAGGAGAGAGAGGGGGATTGATGCATGCATCAAAGGAACCGAACCCACGGCCGACGCGCTGAGAACTAACCCTCTGTACGTGGGCACAAGCTCTACAAGCTGAGCTACCCAGGCGCCCGCTGCCTTGAATTCTTCAAGAAAACGTTGTTTTTCTCGCAACACGATGAAACCAAAAACCAAAAGAGTGTTGATGAATGGGAGTAAATGGGGGATGCGTTTAACGACAGCAAAACATCCGTTCACACGGACGGATGTGTGCAGATGAGTAGCGTTCTGTGTTGTGTATAGTAACGTTTGGGAGGTACTGAGCACACGACTGGATAAATGAGACTTGGATTATACTGCATGAGTTTTGTGAGAGTTTGGAAATTACAACACCAATGATCATTTTGGATGTGAAGTAATTCCTTTAAGTTCTTCCATTTTATGCTGCTTGGTAATTCTACTCTGTTGCATTTCCAATGGAAACAATTTAGCCATATTCCTCTCATAGTGGCCTAATTTCAATAATAGATCAATCATTTAAACGGCCTCTCCACCAATTTAACACATACTGTAAAAGTCAGTTTACAGTACATAAAGTAACTGAAATAACCTACACCTGGACTGGCTACAGTAGTAAAAATCTACTCACACGTTAATGCAGCAGAACTATTAATCAAACAGTGGGGAGACCTCTAGCTCACCCAGTAGATTGTGAGCCCCACGTAGGCCGAGTCCGTGGCAGCGGCCCAGGGTCCGAATCCTACCGGGGGTGCATCGCTGCATGGTGTCCCCCTCTCTTTCCCATTTCCTGTCTTTAAGATATCCTGTCAAGCCCAAAAAGACATAAAAGTGATAACAAAAGACTACAACCGTGAGAAATAAGTCCTTCTGCACAATGCCTACTTTTCATTTTTGATACTTCAACCATAATTTAAGTAGAAATTGGAGCTAATGTATTTTTTTTTTTTATTGCTACTTTTTATTAGCTAATGTGCTCCTGTATACACACACTGTCTCTTTTTGTGACATGATGATTGATGCACATGGAAAACTGTTTAATGTCTTGATGTGACTAGCATACTGTCCTTCGTCTCCGAGCTCAGCTGCGTTGTCCCCTTCCAGGCCATCCGGCCCACAGTGCAGGGCTGAGTCGTCCGAGGCCTCCCAGGAACTGGAAGGTTAATATTTGAAGGAAGGATGGCCCATAAATATGAGCAAAGGGACTTTTAATTAAATAAGCACTTCTTAAATATTCTCCCGGGCCTGCTGCTTTTGTTTAAAGATGATTGATTGACTACTATCTCTCCAGGCAGGACCATTAGTTTCGCCACTCCCCGCCATACTCCATCCCTCCCCATCTTCCCTCTATTTTTCCAGCTCTGCCAACATCTCGCCTCCCTTTCTCTCTCAATTACCCTCCTTCTCTTACCTCTCCTTCCTCCCTCCTTTTTTTTCTCATTCATCCCACCTTCTGCGTCTCTTTTTCTCTTTTTGCGTTCTCCGTGCGTCCGCTGTCACCTCTCCCCTTCCTTTTCTCTTTTCATCAGCCCACGTCCCTGAGCCTCTCTCAGGAGGCCCATATTTCTCCAAACTCATGACAAGGTAATGAGGCCATGCTAAATCCTACCACGCCCTGGAGCAACATCAGAAGGTGGAGGGGCAGGTCGGCCCCGGCCTGGCCTGGCTGCCTCCACGTCTGTTTCAGCCACTCTGTGAGGCATCTGTCATCGCCCGGACTCAAAATAAAACTTTTGCATCTGCGCAACCACACAAACCAAAGACAAAAAGCATGAAAGAATTCTACCTCTACAGCCATACTGCTTCTCCCTTTCTATTTTGTCTTTATCTCTTTCTTCTCTTCTTTCTGCCTCTCCCTTCCCTCCTTCCTCTGGAGCAGTGCTGGAGCAGCAGTCTGCCATGCTCTGCTGATTTCTAGCTGGAAGATGGGGATCGGCGGGGGAGCTCAGTCTGGCTGAGCCATGGACAAAACACACACACATACACACATACACACACACACACACACACACACATACACAGGTAGAAATTTGATGTGAGACCCAGGTATGAGAGGAATCGTGGGTGTCTGAGAACATTTGCACTTCACGTCATGCTGCCATCATCACAACTCAGTGGAGATTCTCCGTGTGTTTGCTCTGCGTAAATTAAAACCTTGATCTATGCCTCTGGGTGACACTACATGCATGTCGGAGGATATAAAGTACATCATAGAATAGAGAGTCATAGTATATCCTTCTTTGAGATCTTCTTTTTCACAAACTTTGTGCATTTTTCTCGACAAAGCGCCCATAAAGATGTTGTGCCTTCCTTATGTTCGTCACCTTGGCGTAAAATAATGGCTTGCTTTGGCGTTCTGTACATTTGTATTCAACAGATTTTCACATCTATTATATATATATAATAATATATATTATATAAATATATATAATATATATATTATATATACGTATATATACATATATATGTTATATATACATGAAAGAAAATACAGTTATTAGCACTGCAGACATCAATGCCCAACATATATATATATATAATATATTATATACTAATATATACATATACATATATACACATTATTACATATATACAATATATACATACATATATAAATATATAACATATATATATATACATATACATATAAATATACATATATATATATTATATATGAAAGAAAATTACAGTTATTAGCACTGCAGACATCAATGCCCAAACATATATATATATTATACAATATATATACATCTACATATACACATATATATACATCTACATAATATACAAACATATATACATATACATATATCTACAATTACATATATACTATATATATATATACATATACTATAACATATATAATTATATATACATATACATATATATATAACATATACATATACATATATATATATAATTAATATATTATATATATATGAAAAGAAATTACAGTTATTAGCACTGCAGACATCAATGCCCAAACACAAACTGTACATTGTTCTGAAATTTCTCAGGATGAAACACTTTCCTGCTATAGTTGAATTTGCAAAGAAAGCATACAGAACCGTAGATAAACATTGCTTGAGAGGTTTTGCACTGCACATTAAAATATTAAACTACATCTCTGAAGCACCGTGCATTCATTAGCTCGTATTGATCATGTCAATACGAGCTAACTGAACAACATGTTTACCAAACACTTCAACGATACTACCGAAAACTGGAATGCAAACAGAGAGATTGACACGGAACGGTCCGTGTGTGGGATGGAGTGACACTCCACAGAGAGGAGGAGAGCGGAGAGAGGAGGCTGGAGAGGTGATGGTGTAATAATGGAGGCGGTGGAGAGAAAACACTCGGAGGGTGGCACGGTAGGATATAGAGACGATGGTTACACTCCAAGTATTGGACAGAGACGCAGGTAAAGTAGGCTGCAGGTGAATGGAACGGGGGGGGTTGCATGCGTGCAAGAGAGAGAGAGAGAGAGAGAGAGAAGGGGGCAGGCAGGCATATTAAAAATGCAGCAGTGGGGAGCAGGCCGGGGATTCACAGTAATTAGATGACAAAACGGCGGCGGGCTGGAGATGAGAGAGAGGGGTCACACACAATGCCACTGCCGCCGGGTAATTTGTAAGTGTCAATCACTAGCCTGCCAGGGGAAAAGCAAGAGGGAGAGCGGGAGTGGGAGGGAGAGGAGAGGAGAGGAGAGGGGGGGTTAGTGTGTATAGAGAGAGGAGGAGGGGAGGGGCAGAGATAGAGGGAGTGAGACAGAATATGAGGGTGCTAGCGGGCTGCAAGAGACGGGAGGGAAGGAGGTTTAAAAAAAGAAAGAAAAGGAAAGTCAGAGGAGACAGGAGGTGAAAGTGAAAATTTAAAGATAGAGAGAACAGCATGAGGCGACAGAGATTTTCTTTTTATGTATCTTGGATTTGTCTAAAAGAAATAGTAAAGTCTTGAAATGTGGTCTGTTGTTTCTGGCAAAATCAAATACACACTTTAGTGTCACACTGTGTCGTTGTGTCAGTCAACCTCATTATTCTACACAATGATACGCACAAAAACAATCACACCAATCAAAGTTTTTAACACTTTTAAAGGGGCAGTTCACCCAAATTACAAAAAAACACATTTCCTCTTTTACATTGAGTGATATCTGTCAATGCAGATAGTTTACTTTGTTTTATTTCATTTATTCAGTTTTCAACATTTCTACAATAGATATCAACACGAGGCATTGAAAATCATTTTCAATGTAGGAATGTGAAATTCAACATGTTTTTCCAGAAAAATCGTGATAATCCACTATCAACGATTGTGTTATAGGGACTAGTTTTTTGGTTGAAAGAGGTTCCAGTGAAAGCACTGTACAGTGATTTTATGTGGATTATCCGGACTTTAACACCGTTTTCTGGAAACACTCAGGAATCTTTTTTTTCTTTTCATTTTTAGAATTTTTAAATTAAAATGTTCACCCCTTTGACCAGCAAAAACTAAATTCCATTGACCTCCAATGTGCGTTGGAGTAGACGCAGAAATCTCATAAAACAGATACCTCAAAACATGGACAAATGGAACGATGTGTTGAGTCTTTTAGAGCTTGGAGAGATGAGAGGATGACCTGCATCCAGGGTCCCATCAGGCCCCGATTCAAAACCACAAAACTGCAGTTACAGGAGACGCGAGGAAGCCCCTACCTTCATTGACGAACTGTCAAGTCGCAAATTAATTGCAAACTTCTAAATTCAGGTGCCACGGCGTGGACATGTTCAAATCACTGAGGCACAAAAGGAGCTTGAATGAAAATGGCATTAACCTTAACAGGATCAGCAGTGTATGTAAATATTCATCATGTTATAGGGTAATTGTATGGCTTTTGCCATGTGGTTTGACAGACAGGTGAATGTGCGTGTGTGTTTGTGTGGGTCTGAGAGAGAGCTCTTTCAGTCTTTTGAGAGTGGGTACAAAAGGGGTAGTAGTTGGCATTATTCCAGCGAACCAGTATGTGAGGAGCCAACACAATGGGCAAGCAGCACAGCAGACTGTTGCGGTGCACGGCCAACACATGCACAGGACGCCATACAGGATAACTCTGTTCTTGAGCACGCACACATGCATGCACACGTAGACAAGACCAGGGCCAAAGCATGTGGCAAAACATGTACATAATCTGCCTTTACACATGCAAAATACCATGCTGGTATTGTGTCCGCGAGCCGAGGAAGTGACAGGACACGACATAACACCAGTGACATTTAAGGGATTCCTCAGGGGGATGGAGTCCTGCACCACAGCTGGTTTCCTTTTTTATTTTATTTTTTAAGATTGTTTTCGAGGGCATTTTAGGCCTTTATTTGTATAGGAAAGCTAAAGACATGAAAGGGAGAGAGAGGGGGGAATGACTTGCAGATCGGAGTCAAACCCGCGGCCGCTGCATCGAGGAGTAAACCTCAATATATGTGCGCGCGCTCTACCAGGTGAGCTAACCAGGAGCCCCAGCTGGTTTCTTATACTGCAGCCACACACATACACCTGGAGAAGCCTATACATGCAAACACACGTCAGTGCAAGCTCTCACTCACTAACACACACACACACACACACACACACACAAACACACACACAAATAAAGTACCAGAAAAACAAAGAACAAATCTTTTAGAGATCAGTCAACAAACAGTTACACAACACAAAAGAAAAATACTGCATTTAAAAGAAAACTTATAGCCCCCTATTACATTATTACATTGTCTGTTCTTCTGCCCCAATGGATTTGCATTTTTTTAGCAAACAAGTGCGCCACACACACAAAAAAACGATTCCAACTCAACAGGTTTAAAAGTTCCTTAACTGAAGGTGTATTAATTAAATACGCATAATTAACGGCAATTAAAATCTTCACAGTTTAAATACAAAGAATAGACAATGTATGAAGTACAACTGAGACAAAGATAGATAGTAACCTCTGGCTCTGCCTTAATTAAAAGGAATTTGGAGCAGTGTCACACACACATGCACACAAAACACCAAGCGTCTTAATTGGGAAACGATTAAACTCTTTTCTTCCTTGTTTATTCTTAAGTCGACAATTAGCAGCTCATAATCCACAGCACGGTTATTGTTCCCTCTCCTTCTTTTAACAGCCCTGACACTGGAGTAACGTTGCTCTTCAAATGGACTTCAAGTATGTAGCAGATAAACAGCATCTCTTAGCCAGGATTTTGGATAAACTGAGGTCATGAGCCCGCCAGCACAAC
>NC_045748.1:10617731-10620800 GCF_008692095.1 Etheostoma spectabile | reverse complement strand
CCCAACACTCACAACATTTTGACAAGAAATTAAAAAAAAGGTGTCTTACTTTGAAATATTCACGTAACGTGACAATTACTTACTTAATTAAATGGCTATTTTAGTCTACAAAATGTCAGGAAATAGTGGAAAACAAGTTCCGGGAGCAAAGAATGAAATCAGTGGAGGAAGTATTCAGATTTATAGATGTAAAAGCAACACCACGCACTGTAAAAATCCTGCAGCAAAAATGTTACATGAGCAGAAATATGTGCACGTTATCAGTAAAAAGCACCAAAAGTAAAAGTCCTAGTAAAAGTTATATTGCTGGACATTATATTGTTGTGTAGTTTAATTTAAAATGAAACATTGTATTTTATAAACTACCCATGTGTTTTATGTGCAAACATCTTAATGTGTAAAATAACTACCGTAGTAGCTAAAGCTGTCAGATGAATGTAGTGGAGTAAAAAGTACAATATTCCTCTCTGAAAAGTAACAAAGTAGAAGCACAAAGTAGCATGGAAATAAAAAAAAAAAGACTCAATTAAAGTACACGTATCTCAAATTTGTACTTAAGTACAGTACTGGACTAAATGTACTTAATTACATTCCACTACTGGTTGAATATAAATTAATGAAACAAAATCTGAAAGTTGATGTAGAGTCATACCCAGGTGAACAGCCTTGTATGGTCACAATAGCAAAAGCAGGCTGTTGATACAGCTTTGGAGCATTTCTATACAGTAATACACACCTACAGTGATTTCAGAAAACAATTAATGTGAGACGCACCTCGCAGGCAGCTGTGCGGAGAGTCACGCCTTTTGTGCGCGAGTGTTGGGCTGTGTGTGTGTAACCTGACAGCCTGCCACACAATAGGGGTCCAAGTGAGTGTGAACTCTATTCGTTCCCACAGCTGCCATTAACAGACGGAGTGAACAGCCTCTTGCTAATAAAGTGAATAAATAAATAACGCTTAAGAGGCCATGTTTACCTCCTCAGTCTCTGTCGATTAGTGCTGCTTAAGAAAAAGAAGAAGAAGAAGAAGAAAAAAAAGCAGGAAGAGCTTTGGGTTTGGTGGATTAACTTTTGTCAATACAGTTCATTCATTTACCTCAATAATTACAGTCACTCTGTGGATTGCTATTCAGATTATTGCTAAAAAAAGGTCATGGCTGCTGTCACTCTGTATTTTCACGTTCATGGTCAGCTCGGCTGTCCTTGTTTCCAGTTGTATGTCTATGTGTGTATTTCTGTTTACGTACTGTGAGAGCAGCATAAGGCCAGAGTTAAATACTCTGTATGTGTTTACATCTACTTGGCCATTAAAACTGACTTTAGATTGTTTCTTATGGTCAACCAAACCCACAAAAACATCCAAACCAGCAAAGTGTTAGTCTGTCTCTCTATACTTTCTGACTTCCTGTCTGTCGCACTCAGCTCCAAGGCCCATACATATCTGGTTCAGATGTAAATCATTAAAAAAAGGCATAAAAGTGTGGTTTCATTTTTCAAAAAAAGGCTAAATAATTTCCTTTGCAAAGCTAGTTTTTTTTTTTTATGAAACTCCTCTTAAACAGGATCAAAGTGTGCATTTGTTGAGGACTAATTTCAGCGGCGAATTAAT
This sequence comes from Etheostoma spectabile, assembly GCF_008692095.1. Taxonomy (NCBI): domain Eukaryota; kingdom Metazoa; phylum Chordata; class Actinopteri; order Perciformes; family Percidae; genus Etheostoma; species Etheostoma spectabile. The sequence goes on along the minus strand of NC_045748.1, from coordinate 10,619,191 downwards.
CCAAATATGCTATAGTGAGTATTTGGGGCAGCAGGACGGTGTGTGTAGGAATGAGTCAGAATAAACTACAGTGTGTGTTTGTGTGTGTGTGTGTGTGTGTGTTTTCATGGTAATGAAGGAACATGCCAGCCAGTGCAACAGTAGGGCTCATTGATTAGTCTTTAAAAATAATCACCAGACTTCACTTGGTGTTTTTTTAAGCAAATATTTTACACAGTCAACGCATGTGATTCCAAGCCGCCTGTTTAAAGACTTATAGTTAATAGAATGATGTGTTTATGTTATGTTTAGGATACTTTGTGCTATTGTTTATATCTATTTTCTTGATGTAAAAAGTAATACGTAATAAAATGCTTGTTTAAGAACATACTGTATATTATGAGAAACCACTGCTGTAACTCTCATTTAAGTCCTTTAATGTAGCTTCTGGATTTTTGTCAACCAAAGACAGCTGTACAGGAATGTCCTTAAAGGGACAGTTTAGCCATAATATAACGTCTTATAAAAGGCTTTATGTGTGACAAAGTATTCTCAACTCAAGGTCCACTTACTACTACCTTTTTCGAAGCTTAATTGCAAATTCTATTCCACCTTTTTTCAGCACTTCTCACGCTTAACATGCAGGCCGGTATGTAAATTGCTAATTATTTCCTAGGATATTTCCTGGATGTAGTAAGATTGAAGTATGTAATCTACTAAGTTAAGAAAAGAAAGACCATTTGTTATTTAGTCAGAGTTAGGTTAGTTGTGTTGATGATTTCCAGAGGAATTACCTTGAAAGACCTGCCCCATTAAAATAAAACCTGGCAAAAATATAATTGAGCACGTTCCTTATTAAGTCAAATGTGAAAAATTCAATTAATTAAAATATTAAAGACATTTCTTTGTAGGAATTTTGACTCATGACCTTTTAGTACTTCCAAAATGCTGGCCATGCTGTTCAAAAAGATACATGAAACTGCAACATTTGGTTTTTCCAGTAAAATGACAAATTTAAACTGTGGGTGGTGATCTGAGGATCACCCAGAGGAACAGAGACATTGTTTTTTGGAAACAATTGGGAATTCTTCAAATGTCATTCGTCAATGCTTTGACAAGCAAAAATGAAACTCAATTCACCTCCATTGTATTGAATTGGCAGAAGAAATCACAGACACAAAACCAAAAATATAAAACAGTAAATAGGGGTCTTTTTTTGTAATTTGTGTGAACTGGCCCTCATGGAATGCTTTTGGAAAATATAACAAACAAGGAATAAAGTGAAGATTACGGTGCTGAAGGTGCTGATCCAGCTACAAGAGGGAGAATGATGGAAGAGGAGGATGAGCGTGAAAGTGTTTAGCCGGTGGTTGAAAGACTATAGTGCGTAGCAGAGAGTATAGAGAGTGAATGGAGACAGAGACAGAGGATGGTGGGAGGTGTGGGTGTGGGTGTGGGTGAGGGTGGGGGGGGGGGGGGGG
>NC_045748.1:10615267-10617721 GCF_008692095.1 Etheostoma spectabile | reverse complement strand
CAACAAGATGGAGAGAGACTGCCTGCACATACTGTCAAAGCAGTTAATATAAGGTGTGGAGATAAGGCCCCACAGACAAACATTGACCAAATCAGGCATTTCAGCAGCGCAGCCCGAACTGTCAGTCAGCCTGAGAGACAGACCAACAATCAGCACTTTACCTCTGATAAGGGCTCTACTGGGCGCGTGCAGGAAATAGCCAATCTGTAGCCAGCCTGGCAAGGAGGGTGAGCAGAGGAGAAGGGGAGGAGGGCGGTGGGATGATGGAGAGTGAAGGGGTTAGAGGAGGGAGTGAATGTGGAGAGACAACAAGTTAGGGAAAGTGGCCTATAAATTTAGAGAGAAATGTGGACCAAGAGTTCACAGGAAAGGATAATACCCGAGAGAAAGAGGAAAGATGGAGATGGAGATGGAGATGGAGAGAAGGGAAAGAAAACAGGATGATATTCCTCCACACCCCACCCGAGTGCTCTCACAGAGAAAGAGATTCAGGAGGGAATAGAAGTGATGGGGATGGGGATGAAGAAAAAAAAAAAAAAAACATAGAAGAGAGGTGTGATACCAGTTCCTAAAATAGTGTCTCTTCCCAGTTTTTTGTCACCTGGGAACAGCTTGCACAGAGAGAGTGTGAGAACTTGGTTTAGACCAACACCGTACATTAATGATTTGCCAACAGCTTTGACTAGCTCATTATTCAATGTGCTGTTCGTCTTGCCTCGCACACAATAGCATCATTTCATCGTCTCTATTGATTAATGGTGCATATAGTGTGTACACGCACACGCACAAATCCAATGCATTCATTCACATGAGTGTGTGCGGTGCGCCTGAGTGAAGGATAACACTCCCCATTTAATGGAGGAGTCTGCACTAGCCATGAAATTCCCTCAAAACAAAATAAACACATCCAAAATACTGGAGTGGATGCCTACGGAAATCCAAGGCAGAGGCAGGCCAGAGCGGTAGCTTGGATCCACACTGGCCCCTATAGGTCACATCAGGAGCTACAGCCTGGGAGCAAGTTTGTGGAAATAAATTCCCAGCTATTTACCTTTGTCAAACACATTTAGGTTCCTCCAAGCAAAACAGACAGGGAAGAGCACCAACAGCTGGCGAGTATTTATTTTCGGAAGTGGAATCCGAGGGGTGTCTGGGCCTCCTTGATCATGAACCAAACTGCCATCACCATGACCACTGATAACAGTAGGAATCGTACACAAGCTAATCACCGAGGGCTCTATTTGTATTCTCATTTGTGTTTGCGTGCATTGATGTGCAGGGGGAGGGTGCAAGGACCAGGAAAAACAGGCGAGGCTGGCGGTGGAGACACGGATGGAGGGGGGGGGGGGGGAGTGTGCGAAAGGGTTAACTTCCCTCCCTGGTTGCATGCTGCTTTCTCTTGCTCTGTCAAGCCCCATTAAACCTGCTACACCACAGCAATAAGGTGCCATCAATTACAGGCACGCTGCCATCAATGCAGAGCGCAGAGGAGAGGCAGGAGCACATAAACAGGACAAACGGCCACATAAAAAGCCCTGCAGCCTGCCTCGTAGGCCGCTAAACACACAGCATCTCCCCGCTCGGGCTCTCTCTGCATCACCTGAGAGGTGCACCACCACCTCGGTTTGTGAATGAGAAGATGCTTTTGTTTTAAAAACACACAGAGAACATGCAATCATTTCAGAATCACTTTCATTCATGATAGCAGCAGGAAAGGTGAAAAAAAAAAAAAAAAAATGTGTGCACAACTGGATGAGTGTTAACTGCAGTGTGCTTTTACTGCCCCCATGTGACAGCAGGAAAAACTCTACAGGGGTACAAGTATCAAATTCCAAAGCTTAAAAAAGAAAAGAAATCACACTCCTCACAACCATGGGACAGAAAAGAATAAAAAATCAATTAGACCTTCACAGTAAGAGTATGATCAATAGCAGCATTCTAGAAAGGGATGCTTAGAAAATGTGTTCATCGTCTCCATCGCAGAGTTCCCTGCATTCCTCGAGGCTCTGACGGCCGTATGATCAACCCGTTCATCAGGAGGAAAGACAAACAGCTGTCCTCATCCATGGCCAGACCAAGAAGAAAGACAGACCGCCGCTACGCTGAGATCTGTGCAGGTAACTGTTGCCAGCGACAACCAAAAAAAGAAGACACTCTTTCTCTGCCTTTTTCTGTTGTAGTGTTATTAAAGATCAAGTCACTACATAACAGAAAAAAGAGAAAGTATGACAATACAAATATGATAAACTTTTATAATATTATAAAATCTTGTGTCCAGCATTAACACAGTTACAATGTGTCAATGAGTAGATGATAAAGGACATCTAATTAGGCAATGGACCTGTTTTAGTGGACAAAACATATCAGACGCAGGTTATAATTCAAAGAAAGATATTTTTCCTGTTTGTATATCATAATTATGTGTGCAGGGAATCTTTAAATTTGTATAAAAAA
>NC_045748.1:10607825-10615257 GCF_008692095.1 Etheostoma spectabile | reverse complement strand
AAAAAAAAGGGGGGAAGAGTGCTGGATCAAGAATCTGAGTTAAAGTTGGATTGATGCATCTATAAGGATCACCTCTGGGTCGGTATATTGTTATTGGATTTATTGACGATAAATCATTTTATAAAAAGTTGCATATTGAATACAGACGTGTACATTTTTCAGTAGAAAATGTAAATATTTCTAGATGGGTTTTTTTCTTTTCTGCCTGTCTCATAAAAGTTCTAAGGCAAAGAAAAAAGGCTTTCCACACCTAACAGTAAGGAGGAGAGGTGACGCTCAGGACCTCCTTACGTTATGTTAGAACTTTAGAGGATTGATTTACCCAAATCACAAAAGAAAATTCAAGGTTTTAAGATATCTGGCAGACCTCACTGTCAACAGTTTTAATAGGAAATATGTGTTGAATCAAAGAAATAGTTCAGACCAAAAACTGTTCACAGTGAGGTCTGAATTACCCGGAGGCCCCATCAGGCATGATGGGAAAGGAAATGGAAGGTACTTTAGCACCGGATTACCACAATTTGGGTGAAACCTCACTCTTGTTTTGGAGTGATATCTCAGTCAAATGTAATCACACAGACATGGTAGACGTATTTTAGATCCAGTGTGGAGATCATTATATCTGATGTCTCTCAGATTAATGTCCATATCTCCACTTAGAAACATGCTCCTTCTCATTTCTGGACTTGCCTCAGAATAATCAAGTATTTTCTTTATCCTACGTTATCTAGACATTGTGTATGGAAATACCTTGGATTTTCTTTATTCCAATGCTTGATCAGCATTAACAAAATCCATTCACCTCCATTAATAAAAAAAAAAAAAAACAGACACATTTTTTTTTGTAATGTAGGTAAACCAGCCCCTTAAAAACACATTGCACAGGTAAGCAACACATATTTACAATCGGTCTCATATTTACAGCAGAGGATTAGGGCCACATGGGAAAAAATGTATTTGAGTTCTGAGATTCAAGTCAGAGTTCTAAAAGTCAGAATTCTGACTTGAATCTCAGAGTTCTGACTGTTTTTTTGCAAAAGTCAAAATTCTGTTTTTTTTGAAAGTCAGATTTCTGACTTTTTTTTGAAAGTTAGAATTCTGACTGTTTTTTTTAAGTTAGAATTTTGACTTTTTTTGGAAAGTTAGAATTCTGACTTTTAATTTTTTGAAACTAGAATTCTGACTCTTTGTTTGAAATTAGAATTCTGACTTTTTTTTTTTTAGTTAGAATTCTGACTGTTTTTTTTGAAAGTTAATTTCTGACTTCTTTTTTTTGAAAGTTGGATTCTGCTTCTTTTTTTAAAGTTAGAATTCTGACTTCTTTTTTTAAGTTAGAATTCTGACTTCTTTTTTTAAAGTTAGAATTCTGACTTCTTTTTTTTAAAGTTTAGAATTCTGACTTCTTTTTTTAAGTTAGAATTCTGACTCTTTTTTTTAAGTTGAATTTTGACTTTTTTGGAAAGTTAGAATTCTGACTTTTTATTTTTTTGAAACTAGAATTCTGACTTTTTTTTGAAAGTTTAGATTCTGACTTCTTTTTTTTGAAAGTTAGATCGACTTCTTTTTTTAAAGTTAATTCTGACTTCTTTTTTTTAAAGTTAGAATTATGACTCTTTTTTTTAAAGTTAGAATTCTGACTTCTTTTTTTTAAAAGTTAGAATTCTGACTTCTTTTTTTTTAAAGTTAGAATTCTGACTTCTTTTTTTTTAAAGAGTTAGAATTCTGACATTTTTTTTTAGAGTTAGATTCTGACTTCTTTTTTTAGAGTTAGAATTCTACTTCTTTTTTTTAAAGTTAGAATTCGACTCTTTTTTTGAAGTTAGAATTTACTTTTTTTTTTGAAATTTAGAATTCTGACTTTTAATTTTTTGAAACTTAGAATTCTGACGGTTTTTTTTGGAAAGTTAAATTCTGACTTCTTTTTTTTAACAGTTACATTCTGACTTCTTTTTTAAAGTTAGTAAATTCTGACATTTTTTTTTTAAAGTTAGAAAATTCTTACTTCGTTTTTTTTTTTAAAGTTAGAATTCTGACTTCTTTTTTTTAAAGTTAGAATTTTGACTTTTTTTTAGAGTTAGAATTCTGACTTCTTTTTTTTAGAGTTAGAATTCTGACTTCTTTTTTTAAAAGTTAGAATTCTGACTTTTTTTTAGAGTTAGAATTCTGACTTCTTTTTTTTTTAAAGTTAGAATTCTGACTTCTTTTTTTAAAGTTAGAATTCTGACTTCTTTTTTTTTTAAAGTTAGAATTCTGACTTGAATCTCAGAATTCTGACAGTTTTTTTTCTTGAAAGTCAGAATTCTGAGAATAAACTGACTTTTTTCAGAATTCTGACTTTGAACTCAGTAATCAACCCTTTTTTTTTTCTCGTGTCCCTAATCTTCTGTAGACATTGCCCTGACGTCTCATGTGGAGTTTATCTGGGAGGAGGAGCTGCTGCTGCCGGAGCTCTTGGTCTTCTGCCCCCTGGTGGCGCTGGGCTGCCGCTGCACCCCCCGCTGGCTGGACGCCTCCCTGCTCTTCTCCCCGTGGCTCGCTCCGGCTTTACTGCGCACTGCTTGGGACAAAGCAAGAAAACACAGAAAGTTAAAGGATTACGATTGATGCTTCACAAGATCCAAAACAACATGAACAATGGAAATGGCGATGACATGGAAAACTTAAAAAAGCATTTTAACACAAAGAAGAAGAACTGGTTCCAATTTCTTACCTTTCTTTAAGCTACAGTTAACAACCCTGCACACCTGACTAAGGCAGGATCCATAAAGTGACTAGGAAGGGCTTTTTTAATACCATGGAGTGTGTCTCAGGGGACTGCACGCAAAACTATGTTACATCTCACAGATGAAAATAAATTCCTCCTCTTACAAATGAAAGGTTGATTTCCTAAATAATAAACACAGTCTTGCTTCTGTTACCGCCTCACTTGGTCTAGTATGACCAGAAGCTTATTATATTCCAATGTTTTTTATACAGCACCTTGGTGCTTCTTTGGTCAGCTTAAGCTGTATTTGAATGTGCTCTAAAAAATGAAACTGTACTTACTTACTTATTAAATATTAACTCCAGCAAACTTTCCACAGTCTACCACGCTTGAAAAACATTTCACTACCTTAGTGAACAACATCTCCATGCAATGAAGAAAGTCATGCAGGCCTGGTGGATTAACTACTTTACTACAAAAAGCTCTACACGGCACCGATCAAATATTGGTTGTTGCCGTGTAGAGCTTTTTGTAGTAATAAGTAGTAGTGGGAATGTTTAATTTAGTAGTGGGAAAGTTTTTATTAGTACAAGTGGTTTAGTTTTGTATGACTAAACGTGTTTCGTCTCAGTCACAGATGTTAACTTTGTCACATAAATAGCTCCCAAACGCTTTTCTCCGCTTTGTTAGTTATTTTGACAGCAATGGCTTTCCCCAGTTAGCTATGTTTCATACAGCGACAAAAAATAATAATAATAATAATCGTTAATATGTTAGTTTGCACTGCACTGCACAGGGAGAGGTATGAGTCAATATCGGTCATGTCAAGATTTCTAAGTACGACGGTTAAAGGGATGTTTCGGAGTAATTTCACCCTAGGGTCATTTGCACCATGACCTCAAGCCAAACACCCCACCCAGTCAAGCTTCCCCCCCCCCCGCCCTTTCCGCACACATGGGGCCCAACGCTCCCTAGCCCGCTGCCCTATCAGATGAATGGCGTAGAGCAGCGAGCTAATGGACCCAACGCTGCCGGTCAAACGATCCCACTAATAATTGCCTTGCGAATGGTTAACACGATTTCTAGCGCATTGTCCTATAACTCAGGAAGTTCCCACATCACCCAAAAACAGGATGTCTGCAGTGAATAGGGCCCACGTCGAGGGCAGGTTGAACGTCTTTTCTAATACCAACACATAGAACATTCACCATCCGTAAACCATGCATCAACACGTGATATATAGAAAGGAGCAAGCGGAAGCTGCGGTATGGTTGTAGGACCAAGTTGTGTTGCGCCAGAGGGACCTGAGCGTCGAGCGCAGTTTGAGACGAGTGCTTCTTGGTGGCGCACGAGACCCAATCTAGTGTTGACCCTAGTGGAGTCTGGGACAGACGCTGATTCCATAGGGAGCGGCAGGAGGGTAGGGTCTCTTTCAGCAGACAAGAGTCCCTCTTCTTCAGCAAACAAGAAGCACAAAAAAAAAAAATTGAATTCAAGGGGAAATAGAAAGAAATTAGAAAGCACCGAATCATGCACACAGTAAGTAACAGCTTCTTCCTTTTCATGACCATATACGTCGTGTCCTGGCTCTTCAGCTCCCCTACGTTTAAGAGGAAAACCTCGCTATGGGGTGGAGTGAAGAGGGAATTTAGTTAGTGAGGGGATTAGGAGGTGCAAAGTGCAGGACAAGAACCTCTACTACAGTGTGTGCGCTACGTTAGGTAAAAGGAGCATGTGAAGTTTTGCATGCTTGAAAAGCAAAGCGAGCAGGTAGAATAACAAGGACAAAACAGAAAGGTCAAAGTCCTCTCTCTCTCCTCTCTGCTCTCTCTATCTTACTCTCTCTCCTCTTACTCTCTATGAGCTATCTCCGCTCGCTCTCTCTATTAGCTATCTCTCTCTCTATGAGATCTAGCTATCTCGATCTCTCAGCCTCTCTCTCTCTCTCTCTCTCTCTGGGTTATTTCCTCTCACAACTTTAAACCACGTCTTTTGGACTTTTCGAGAACCAACGGGGATTGTTGGAAGTTTGACAGTAAAGGTGGGTGATTGTTATGCCCAATAAATGCAAGTGTTACATGTCACAATGGTACATTCCCAATATGACAAAACATTCACGGCAGACATTTTCCCTTCTGGTTGCAAAAAATGGCACAGGCCAAGTCTTCCAGAGTTGCGGCCAAAGTCCATTCAAAAGAAAATCTTCATTTTAAAGTCGCAGGGAATTCACGCCGAACCGTCGCAACTCTGCCGTCTTTATGTTAAGCCCCGCCCACCGACTCTATACACAATGTGATTGGTCTGACCTGAATTTGGTTTTTCCAGCTCACTAGCTAACGGAGACTGACCCTAGGTGCAAATTACATTTGCTGCCAGTAGATTTCAAGGCTACAAAAACAAAACCACTGCCAATGAGACAACATTTTATATATTTATTTGTTGTTTTCTTTGGGTGTACCCTGAGCAGTTTTGACCACCATCCAATATAAGTTTTATTTTATTTTTGTTGCAGCTGTGAGCAGATTCTACATTTCCTTTGTGCGTCACATTGTTGGAGAATACTTTCCAACAACAGTGAGAGGAAACAGGGGGGCTCTGCCCCACCCAGATCATTTAGATCACACACTTTCTGTTTATCTTTAATATTGGTATTTATATTTTTATTACAAGTACTTACTTTTCAATATTTATGGTCTCAGGTTAATACAATTTAAATTATGCTACCGACTCTTGCTTCTTTGCTCTACACTCACCGGCCACTTTTTAGGTACACCTGTCCAACTGCTCGTTAACACTTAATTTCTAAGCAGCCAATCACATGCGGCAACTCAGTGCATTAGGCATGTAGACATGGTCAGAGAATCTCCTGCAGTTCAAACAGAGCACAGTATGGGGAAGGAAGGTGATTTGAGTGACTTTGAACGTGGCATGATTGTTGGTGCCAGAAGGGCTGGTCTGGATATTCAGAAACTGCTAATCTACTGGGATTTTCACGCACAACCATCTCTAGGTTTACAGAGAATGGTTCCGAAAAAGAAAAAACATCCAGTGAGCGGCAGTTCGTGGGCGGAAATTCCGTTGATGCCAGAGGTCAGAGGAAATGGCCAGACTGGTTCGAGCTGATAGAAGGCAACAGTGACTCAAATAACCACCCGTTACAACCAAGGTGGGCAGAAGAGCATCTCGAACGCACAGTACGTCGAACTTTGAGGCAGATGGGCTACAGCAGCAGAAGACCACATCGGGTGCCACTCTTTCAGCTAAGAACAGGAAACGAGACTACAATTTGCACAAGCTCATCGAAATTGACATAGAAGATTGGAAAAACGTTGCCTGTCTGATGAGTCTCGATTTCTGCTGCGACAGTCATGAGGTGGGTCAGAATTTGCGTCTACAACATGAAAGCATGGATCCATCCTGCCTTGTATCAACGGTTCAGGCTGGTGGTGGTGGTGTCATGGTGTGGGGAATATTTTCTTGGCACTCTTTGGGCCCCTTGGTACCAATGAGCATCGTTCAACGACGCCACAGCCTCCCTGAGTATTGTAGCTGACCATGTCCTCCCTTTATGACCATAATGTACCCAACTTCGATGGCTACTTCAGCAGGATAATGCGCCATGTCATAAAGCTGGAATCATCACAGACTGGTTTCTTGAACATGACAATGAGTTTGCTGTACTCAATGGCCTCCACAGTCACCAGATCTCAATCCAATAGAGCATCTTTGGGATGTGGTGGAACGGAGATTCGCATCAGGATGTGCAGCCGACCAATCTGCGGCAACTGTGTGATGCCTCATGTCAATATGGACCAACTCCCTGAGGAAGCTTCCAGCACCTTGTTGAATCTATGCCACGAAGAATTGAGGCAGTTCTGAAGGCAAAAGGGGGTCCAACCCGTTACTAGTAGGGGTACCTAATAAAGTGGCCGTGGATGTAATTACACATTCAATTAATTTTTAACGTCACTTACACCGCAATATGTTTCTCTTATCATGGCACCGCACTTTAAAATTTCCTTTTGTTTGACGCCATTTTACTTACTCAGTCTACCATATTTTCATTGTCTATTTCTTGCCTTGTATTTCTTTCGTGCTTACTTGTTTGTGTGTTATTGTTTTGTTTTTTGCTGTTGCTGCTATGCTGCTACTGTAACGACAGAATTTCCCCGTCGTGGGATAAATAAAGTATAATCTAATCTAATCTAATCTGTCTGCACAGAGCCCAAAGGACCCGAGAAGACAAACCCGCCCCAGCCGGTTCACCCCGCTGCCGTGTAGCAAGCGATACAGAAGTGTCCGCTGTCTTACCACCAGACTACTGTCCTCAGGCTGTGAGACTCTCCGTCTCGTCCTCCACACTCCAACAAAAAACACTTGCTGGTGTTTTCTTTTGGGTGTGTAGCATATAGGACTGCACGATATGAGAAACATATCTAATTGCGATTATTTTGACAAACATTGCGACTGCGATATGATTCACGATATTGGAGGGAAATCATCTTTTTTGTATTATTCTCATTTTCCTTGAAAACTATTAAAATAATAATGTAAATGATTATAGTGGGATTTTTCCAAAGAAATGTTCCAAACAATGATTTCTTTTTTCTCAAGTCTGTAGAATACGATTTGTAGGCCGGGAAGTCTCTGCAGCACCACAATACTTATTTCAGAATGGTTCAACACATATTTTGCCTTTGACAAATATTGCGCTCCCCCCCCCCCCCC
>NC_045748.1:10606522-10607815 GCF_008692095.1 Etheostoma spectabile | reverse complement strand
CCCCCCCCCCCCTGTAATTTGGATATTGCACAAGTCCATATTGAGATTTTGATAAAACCATGATGAAATGTGCAGCCCTAGTAGCATAAAGGGACTACCATGTGCATGTCGTTGTGCAACCCTGTGTTGCAGAATGGCAATCAATAAAGCAAAATTAAAAAAATAAAAAAGTATTCATACTGATTTTTTGAGGACACTTTATTTTTGTCACGTTTGTAGACATATAGCCTAGTGGGCTATATAGCAGGGGTGGGGGAGAAATCGATACAGCATAGCATCGGGGTATTTTGCGTGGCAATACCGTGTCAATAGCGGTACACAGACGCCAAACATCAATCTATTTTTACATATGTGTTGTTCAGTTTATCTGGCTGACGATCCCATTTTGCTGCAATAAAATTGAAGTGAGATGAACAAACGGATGTTGACAAAGTTTCCTTTTGGGGACACCATTTAAAATTGGGAAAAATTAAAAAGTAAAAAAGGGGTAATACTTTGGAATATATCGCGGAATATTGCAATGTTTCAAATCCCAATCGTGACATATTTGTGATGATATTGTATCGTGAGGCCTCTGGTGATTCTCACCCCTACTATATAGTAAACCGCAGGTGTTTATTTACACCTGCACTATTTTTTGTTAGTACATGGACTATGAGCCTTAAAACTAGCTTTTTGTCCGTGACCAAGTAGTTAATTTAATATTCATTGTTCAGGTTGCCGAGTGCAGACACTAACCTCTGGCCTCTGTTGGTGCTGCGATGATGCTCGTGGTGTGGGAGGCCGTTGAAGTCTCTCCGCCGCTGCAGCTGTCCGCTACCCTCTGGCCTGCACACATCGCCTTCAGGGTCTGGAAGACGGCTTGAGGAGCCACGTTCATCTTTAACAGGTCCACTATGATCCTGGCAGGGCATGAAGTATATGGTATTACCTTGACTAGTTAAAAAGTATGACGTAAGGCTCAGATAGCGTGATCCAACTGTTGGTTTGTGCCTATACCGATCAGAAACTGAAAACCAAACACTAATACTGAAACAACTCTCCCTTCTCATCAGGCCGGACCCCCAGCTGCTGCCAGACTGCAGAAGTCGAGTTTTTCTTTGAGACCAGGTCACTTGCGAGACATGCCATCTCTCTCTCCTCCACAATGTCACGTGATGACAACCACATACTATCATTTTTAGGCATTAAACAAAATTAAATTTAATATTTAATCCTGAGGAGGCCTCAGGGAAGACCCTGGACTAGGTGGAGAGATTAATTATTATCTCCAACCTGGCCTGGGAACGCCTC
>NC_045748.1:10605069-10606512 GCF_008692095.1 Etheostoma spectabile | reverse complement strand
AGTCGGAGCTGGTTGACGTGGCTCGGGAGAGGATAGTTTGGGGTCCCCTGCTGGAGCTGCTGCCCCTGGGACCCGATACCGGATAAGAGGATGAAGATGGATGGATGGATATTTAATATTTAATCCTTGTCTCCTATATAAGTGCATTGCATTTTTTTAATGACGGTATTGAAACTGATACCGTTAATACCGTAACACCATGTTACCGCCCAACCCTAATGCACAGTAAGACTACCTACACCATGGGTCTCAAACTTGCGGCCCGGGGGCCAATTGCGGCCCGCGGGATGATATTTTGTGGCCCCCTACTTGACATCAAAGTTAAGTGTTAGTGCGGCCCGCGCGTTCTGAAACTTTTTGTCATTGCGCATGTCACTTATAGGCTACCGTAGTCTCGTGACAGCGGCGTAACCGTTGTCAAGCTAGCTAAGTACCCTTTGTGGCAAATGCCTGAGTTTGAAATGTTGTCTGTTGTTGTGAAATGCACCACTAGGGGTTTAAAGCACCGGCAGTTCCGCGCCCTTTTTTGAGGAAATAGAGTTTTTTTGGAATACTTGATGCGGCCCAGCTAAACCCAGACTCTACTTCTAGCGGCCCCCAAGTAAATTGAGTTTGAGACCCCTGACCTACACCATACAATGAAAAGCTTGCTTTGCATTATCAGTCTTCTTTACACAACAAATACAAAAGGAGAATACATTAAAGCTAAAACAAACATTAAAAAGTTGTAATAAATGGATGCAGTGCATAAAGTGCACTGGGCCTAGACAGCTCTGTCTGTGGTGCGAGTCCAGGAGGGGAAGATGCAGTGTGTGTGTGTGTGTGTGTGTGTGTGAGAGTGTGCATTGTTCATGAGTGAGTCTGATATATAACGCACTTACTTGAATACCTCTTGGTCCATGGTGATGCCTGCAGCCTGGGTTACTTCAAACAGCTCTGCCTCTTCAGCACTGAGGACTTTCTTCTTCTTGATCGCATATTTCTGCACGTTGCTGGTGACGAGCAGCGCGGGGGAGTCCGGGGCGGAGGGCACCGCTTGCTGCGGTTGTTGAGACATCAGTGGCGGACACCTGAGTGGGCGTGGATGGGTGGTTTAGATGAGGAAACCATGGCAACTGAAAATAACTCCATCAATAATAAGACTGTAACGTCATTGTATAACCATAGGCTGTGTGGTTTTAACTGTCGAGTTAGCTAACGTTACCCGCCCAGAATGAAAACACGGAAGAACTTTTTTCGACTAGCCGAACAGACCCGAACAGACCCGAACATAGCGATCAACTAGGCTGGAAACATTAAACACACCTACCATTAAATTTGCAGTGATGAGTATAAGAAGTTTAGAGTATCACTGGGAACAACAGCCCTACCTAAAGAGTTGAGGCGCGCTAAAAAATACGTCATCAACATAAGACAAATCGTCCTGGTTTTTTTTCGGGGGGG
>NC_045748.1:10599485-10605059 GCF_008692095.1 Etheostoma spectabile | reverse complement strand
TTTGTAGTCAGCACAAATGCATCAAGTGGCAGAGTGAAGCTGGACTTCTTTTCATCAGTGGTGGAACAACTTTTTAGATATTTTACTTAAAGTAAAAATAGTGACGATACTCTGGTTGAAGTACTGCATTCGAGTGATTCAAGTCAGCTAAATGCAAAAAAAAAAGGACTGTAGTACTGCGCATGCGCTTCCAAGAAGAAAAACAAAACTAAACGATGGCATCTCAAGTTTTTCGTTATCTGCACAAGGCGACGCCTCACATTTACATTACACTACCCGTGTCGTATCAGAAAGCTAAAATTTGTGTCACGATAATGACAACACGAAACGGAAAAAGACGAAAGAACGGCGTTGTATGTGTCCCGTAGACAGGCTACGGCTAATGCCGCTTTCAGAGCGAAACCGGAAGTACCTGGGGGGAGTCTCCTCTCGCACCTGCTCAGTCCTCTGCGCCGTCGTCCGAGAATGGCGGCCGCTGCAGCAGGAATAAACAAGCAGGGCGCCGTAGCGACGATGGAGCCGTGTATCCGACACGGCAGGGGAGCTCATGGAAACACGGTCAAGGTTGTTATATCGTCACTAAAATCCACAGCTACGCTACGCCCGCGTGGCTTTGCGGTGTGGGTTAGTTTGTACGAAAGGTTCGACTGTAGGCGCGTCTTCGTGGCTTCTGATTTTTGGGTGAATGCTGCTGCTGCGTTGGCGTTGGTGCCAGTGGATGCTAAACAGACAGTTATACTCCATAATAGCCTCATTGTATCAGTAGAAGGTTTCTGCTTACGTAGATTATAATGCACTTAGCTAAATTCGGGCAAAATTGCATCCATATCTACGTGCGGTAACGTAACAAGGTTACCATCGCTACAGGCGTCACCGTGGTTGCCATTTAGGTGGACCGAGCTCCTAGCATAGCTCAGGAACGTCATAGGCTTTGAAAGTCGCTGCACAGCGCGCATGCAAGTTACAATATGCTTCTATATCTCTCTTAAATTGTGTTTAATAGGTATCAACATAGCATGTGTTTAAAGAATGGACGGTTGAACCATCTAAAAATGCTAAGAGTCAAGGTGACTGCGCCTCACACTTAACGCTAGATATTCAGTGAGTCTGAATCTAATAGACTCTTCTGTTTTCTCGCTGGCTTCTTGTAGAGCATCCCTCTGCATTCTCATAATAATAATAATCTTTATTTATAGAGAAATTTTCAAACTGTTACAAAGTGCTTCAATTTTTATTGGCTATATTAGCCCTCATGCACCATCCCGACTGGGGTCAGAACATCTACATCTTATAACTTATTCCCTGTTACATATTCTTCTTAATCAATCAGTCAGTTTATATGTTATTATGTTTATATGTTATAGTCATAGTTAATATTTAATCATGATCTGTTGCGCTGTTCACCATTGCACACAGTCTACCATAGTATCTTACCTTATGGTCATTGCATTTCTGTGAGTGATTTTTATTTTTATTCCTATATGTGTGATATTCTTATGTATGTATGTATATGTGTTTGTTGTGTTATGGTTGTCTTGCTACTGGATGTATAAAATGTCCTTGGGGATGAATAAAGTATCTATCTATCTAGCTATCTGTAAAACAAGCAAGTCATAAAAACTTCAGTTGTTTTTTAAACAACAAATAAAAACTATGCAGTGTATGAAAACCTGTCCAGTGTAGGTAAGAAAAGAAAAGAACAACTTTTAAAAGGATAAGAGACAGTTCTAGGAGGTTCAAGCTTAAATAAAATTAGAAAAAGACTCTACGATACAGCTCATTTGCATTTTACATTTTAGCTGACGCTTTTATCCAAAGCGGCTTCCAATTAAGTGCTGAAAGTACAAACTTCGCACAGCAAGAAGTAAGTACAAGTACATTAGCTTTAAATAAGCCAAACTACGGAGAGCCATATGAAAGTGCAAGATAAAAGAAGGGACTTAAAGGAGATTACTAACTGAGCTAACCTGATATCCTTCAACGGGGCGTTGTAGGCCTATGTTGGGTAATCACTGCCAGCTCTTAAACATGTCTTCCCGCCGGCTTTCCTCTGCAGCAGTGACTATCACATCAGTTGGCTGGAAAGAAATCAATACGTGTTAATTCTCTTATAATTGCAGGTGCTGGAGTGTGGTGTATGCGAGGACGTCTTCTCTCTCCAGGGGGACAAGGTCCCTCGTCTCCTGCTCTGTGGTCACACAGTGTGCCATGATTGTCTAACCCGGCTGCCCCTCCACGGCAGAGCGGTCCGCTGCCCCTTCGACAGACAGGTCACTGAGCTGGGTGAGTAAGAGGAGATCTGTTACTGACCCATACTGGTTGTTTAAAGTCGTTGATGAAACAAATGAGTAGAGGCGCGGGAAGGTATTTTAGGCAGGGGCTACTGGTGGGGTGGGGGGTCCACGTAGAATCTAAAGATAGTGTGTTACACAGGCTCTGTATTCTGCAGACCACTCGACCTCGGTCTCCTTTAAAAACTCACTCGCCCCTCCCCTCTATGAAGTACAAGCTCTATCCCAACATAGGGCCTGCTGCTCAGCCAACTCCATTAACCAGCAATGGGAAAAAAAATAGGCCTATCAAAATATCTTATTGATAAATAAACATCAAATCTGATTGACCAATACACACTGAAGATAAATTAAATAATTCTAAAATTACTAGAATTATCCCTCTCTTCAACCCACACCCCAAACATGACATAGCACAGCACCTGCAGTCCCCCCACTTCCCGAGCCAATGCCAATAAGCGATATTTAGAACCAATGTGCATTTAAAGGGAATACAAAAATCTTAAAGTAAAAATCAAGAGGCTAAATTAACCTAACAAGCCAGCGAGTCCAACAAGTTACCGGTTACCGGTAAGCAAGTTCACCAAGCTCCCGATCTCAATCCACATCACTGAATCCATTAAGTTCTTCATCATCGGTGTCGCTTCTGAACAACTCAGGCCGTGATTAGGTTTTTGTTTTTGTTTTCTTCATCGCAGTAAGGGTAATCTCTGCTTTTCGCCAGCCCCTTACAAAAAAATGCCCCATGAAGAGGCGAAAAATGTATATAAGTCGCATCTGACTCTAAGTGGCCGGCCCAGTCAAACTATCAACAAAAGTCCAGAAAATATGATTTTTACTTTTTTTCATAAAAAAGGACCCAAATTGGTTAATCTCTATCAAAATAGTTGGCAATTAATTTAATAGTTCTATAAATCTATTAATTATTCTTTGGAGCTCTAATGTGAACCCGTTTGTGATGCTTTGGGAATCCAGAGAACTGCTGTCTTACAAGTGTCTGTCTACCTAAGATTTGTAGTGCAAACTTTACAATTAAATTTAGGGATCTTCTGGTCTTTTCATCCCTTTTAAAGTTATTTATGAAAACATTAACACCTAAACAGAGTTAATTAAAAAGCCCGGGGAAGTTGTGTATGGATGTGATGATGGAGCTATCAAAAGTCCAAATGTAGGTTGGACAAAATATCAGTTACAAAATAGTAACACTCACTTATACAGAAGTTGATGTCCAGTTGACAGTATGGAAGCCACTACTTCACTATTCCTTCAGCCTGTCGTTTTCTCTGTGTTAAAAGGTGGAATTCCTCCCTTTCTTTCCTTTCTGTCATTTAGTCCTAAAGTGTTTTCTTGTTGTCCACATCTGTTTAGGGGACTCTGGAGTTTGGGGTCTGAAGAAGAACTTTGCTCTTCTTGAACTCCTGGAGCGACTCCAGAATGGAGCTACCAACCAGTCAGGAATGGCGGAGGATGCCCTGAGAGGCATGGGAGAAGTAAGAGCACTCACATATACTGCACCTTGGATGATGGGGGGGGGGAATAAATAAATAAACAAATAAATAACCTCTTTGTGGTTTGGCTTATTTAAAGCTAATGTACTTGCACTTACTACTTGTTGTCTGGAGTTTGCTCCTTCAGGGTCGAAAGCACTTAATCGGAAGTCACTTGTGATAAAAGCATCAGCTAAATGACATGGACTGTAATATATTAGATATTTACATCACCCTCACACCTACTGCACCTTTCACTCACAACTCTTCTTCTTACCTAGTGTATAATCCGATGTGATGAGGACGAGAGCCACACGGCCTCTATGTACTGCACCGTGTGTGCCACCCACCTGTGTGCCGAGTGCTCCCAGCTCACCCACTCCACCCGCACGCTGGCCAAACACCGTCGGGTGCCGCTGGCTGACAAGCCTCACGAGAAGACTCTGTGCCCGCAGCATCAGGTCCACGCCATCGAGTTTGTCTGCCTGGAGGAGGCCTGTCAGTCTGGGCCGCTCATGTGCTGTGTGTGTAAGGAGTACGGCAAGCACCAGGGACACAAGGTACTTTAAAACGAGTTACAGCCTCGTGTTAGAGATCCTTATTAGGGTTTAGCCTGGTGGCAATCGCTTCGAGGGCCCGGCTGGGGCCAGTTACAGACTGATGGCAGCTGATCCCTATAGCAGAGCTCAATAGTTTCTGTGGTAGCAAATTCATGGAAGGAATCGCAAAATTGATCATATAAAAAAAGCTATAAGCAGATTCCATTAAGTTAGTCTTAAAAGCTAACAGGACATTTGAAAATATGACTACGTTTCTAACCGAGTTGTTAGAACTGTAGTTAAAAAAAAAATATATATTTATATTAAAATACTTTAAACAAATAATTCCCAGTGGCTTAGGCCACTGGGGGAAACACGGCTCATACGAGGAGACATGTTCATGTCTTCCCTATCTTTCCTTTTCAGCACGCTGTTCTTGAGACAGAAGCTAACCAGATCCGTGCATCCATTTTGGACATGGCCCACTGCATCCGCACCTTCACAGATGAAGTGTCCGAGTACTCCAGGAAGCTGGTGGGCATCGTGCAGCAAATAGAAGGTGGAGAGCAGATAGTCGAGGACGGAGTAGGCATGGCACACACCGAACATGTAAGATATATCACAGGACTGTCTCTTCATAAGGAAACATTGGTGATTGTGCTTTTTCTCCTGGCGATAACGACTTTTTCGTCAGGTCCCCGGCACAGCAGAGAGTGCACGCTCCTGCGTCCGAGCTTACTTCGCCGACCTTCACGAGACTCTGTGTCGGCAGGAGGAGATGGCACTGAGCGTGGTGGACGCTCACGTCAGGGAGAGGCTGATCTGGCTGAGGCAGCAGCAGGAGGACATGACCATCCTGCTGTCTCAGGTCTCCACCGCCTGCCTGCACTGTGAGAAAACTCTTCAACAGGTAGGAGACACCATACACACAGAGTTTAATGAATAAACCTGGCCAGATACAGATTAAGCCTCTAGTATCAGGATGATACACATATAATGCACTGATATATGTTAATAGGCTTATTTGTTATATAGCACCTTTAACAGACAACGCTTCCAAGAAGAAGAAAAATGAGACCCAATAACTAAAATGAACAACCAAAAAAATAACTAATAAAATAAGGCGGAAGGTGGTGGATATCTGGCCAAAATTAGGGACAACCGGCGGAAATTAAATCTCATCAACGATTGTGATCAATTCTGTATGGTGATTTAACCAAGTGGTGTCCCATTTTATAGGGGTATGTTTTCACCCCT
>NC_045748.1:10596837-10599475 GCF_008692095.1 Etheostoma spectabile | reverse complement strand
TTACCCCTTGGTTTCAAGGGCCAAGGGGTAAGGGTAAGGGGCAAGGGGTAGGGGTAAGACAGAGAAATGGGATTCAGCCTTAAATCCTCCCCACAGCGTTCTGGACCAGCGGCAAATTGCTGAGGCAGGTTCAAAGGGAGTTGCAGTAGTCGAGCTGGGAGGATATAAAAGCGTGAAAGATCATCTCTAGTTCATGGTGCGTGTGTCCTGTTGTAGGACGACTGCAGAGTTGTGCTGGCAAAGCAGGAGATCAACTGTTTGCTGGAGACGCTTCAGAAGCAGCAGCACCAGTTCACAGAGCTGGCAGATCACATCCAGCTGGATGCTGGCATCCCCGTCACCTTCACGAAGGTACACGCTGTCCCCGCTCATAGCTGGATGTCTGCATTGATCGGACACTAATCCTAGAGAGGTCGGGTTTCTTCCAATATGTAACAATGTGCTCCGGTTTCAGGACAACCGGGTCCACATCGGTCCGAAGATGGAGATCCGTGTAGTAACTCTTGGGCTGGATGGAGCTGGAAAAACCACCATCCTCTTCAAGTTGAAACAAGATGAGTTCATGCAACCCATCCCAACCATCGGTAAATGCATCTACAGTGTAAAGGTCTTCATAATGAATGCAAAGCTTTTGTTCTGAATGAAGCTTGTTTTCAATCTGTTTTTCTAAAGGTTTCAATGTGGAGACAGTTGAATATAAGAACTTGAAATTCACCATCTGGGACGTGGGGGGAAAACATAAGCTCCGACCCCTCTGGAAACACTATTACCTGAACACTCAAGGTATTGTATGTACTATGAATAGTTTTTTTTGTAAGATTATATTTTGGGCCGCAGGTCGGAGTTGAACCCCTGCCCACTGCATCGAGGGGTAAACCTCTATATATGGGCGCCCGTTCTAACAACTGAGCTGTCTGGGCGCCCATATAGTTTAATGTTGTCTAAATGTCACGCGCACACACATTCAACGCATTGTGCAGCATTTACAGCACATTTGACACACACACACACACACACACACACACACACACACACACACACACACACACACACACACTCTCTCTCTCTCACTCACTGACAAATTATAAACACAACACTTTTAACGCATTGTGCAGCATTTACAGCACATTTGACACACACAGACACTCACACACTCACTGACAAATTATAAACACAACACTTTTGTTTTTTTGCCCCCATTTTTCATGAGCTGAACTCAAAGAGCTAAGATTTATTCTATTTACACAAACTGCTTATTTCTCTCAAATATTGTTTGCATATCTGTCTGAATCTTTTAGACAAGAACAAACAACAAACATGATTTTAGAGACTTGCTAATCTGATCCAGTAGCTTGATCATAGTTAACTATTGTGTTGTCTTCCAGTCAACCATGCAACCTTTTGTTTTTCTGGGTCAACATTTCAAATTAAAAGTATTTTTCCTGCAGGTTTTTTTTGACATTTTTTGACATTTGTTTTGCTTTTCCCAACATTTTTGTCACTTTCTGGAGGTTTTGTCACCTTTCCCGCTGTTTTTTTTTTTTTACGTTATTTTATCATTGTTATTTTCAAATGCTATCAAATTTGAATTCATGGGTGATTTTTTTATTTCTCTAACTCTTGTGTGGCATCATAAACCTAAATAGTAATTGCTGAATGATTTCTAAAGTGTATGTTGGAAGTTTAAGCTGTAGCTCTCTTCCCTCCCTCTTGTTGTGTGTGTGTGTGTGTGTGTGTGTGTGTGTGTGCAGCGGTGGTGTTTGTGATTGACAGCTGCCACAGGGACAGACTGATGGAGGCTCACAGTGAGCTGGCCAAACTACTGACGGAGAAGGAGCTGAGAGACGCCTTGTTGCTCATCTTTGCAAACAAACAGGTACTGGAATAACCCTCTGTAAATGTAGACTGATGTACACGGTATCATCAGGCATCGCGTAGTCTATATCGACAAAGTTCCACTTCAGGGATCGCTTCGGCACCGCCGGAAATTTCGCTGGATGTCCCTCATTTCGGCCAGATGTCCGTCACCTTCAGCTTCCTTTGTGTCGGCGTTCTAACCTCCGGTGGAAATCTGAGGACTATGGTTAACTGGTCCTCAGATCTCCGCTGGGTAAATCCAGACAGCTGGCGAGACTATCTGTCCAATCATGCGTCACCGCAACGCGCAGTTACATTTTTCGAGAGGTGAACGTCAGGCCACGGCGTAGGGTCCGTGTCTCCACGTATCTGTGTACGTAGCCACAGCGTAGGTTAAACGCAGAAGCACGCTTAAGCAGTCAAGTCTTTTTTTCTGTTTAAGTACATTGAGAGTCCAATATCTTGTATTTAAGCACACTCTTGGTAAATAAATCTGATTTGAATAACCTTGTCTAAGCTCAGACAGAGTTGATGATCAGTTTGCATGTCTGCAGGACGTCCCCGGTGTGGTGTCTGTGGAGGAGATGACGGAGCTGCTGAGCCTCCACAAGCTGTGCTGCGGGAGGAGCTGGCACATTCAGGGCTGCGACGCCCGCAGTGGGATGGGCCTCCACGAGGGGCTGGATTGGCTCTCCAGACAGCTGGTGGCCGCTGGTGTCCTGGACGTGGCCTAAATGTGAAAACCTCTGTTTTGCCCCCTGCTGACTCCAACCCCCCCCCC
>NC_045748.1:10595189-10596827 GCF_008692095.1 Etheostoma spectabile | reverse complement strand
GAGCCCTGCTCATCAGTATTCCCACCACTTCCAAATATTAACTTTTAAGACTGCACGCTTTACGCCTGCCCTCCTCATCTTTCCTTCGTTGTGCACCAATGTGGGCGAAGAAAAACTAAAGATGTTTTTCCTTTCTCCAGCTTCATTGAATCGAAACACGGAAACTACAAAACCACCCTCCCTACGAGAAATAATGGCCCCAAAACCTGAGTTCAGACTACAAACTCCCATCCTGGTTCATTTCTAAGGCAGCGTACACGTAACACGTCGCTTACTTTAGTTTTCATTCTTTCTAATCCTTTCTTTTCCAGAGACAAGCCGTTTATCTGGCATCTATAGCTACCTGACTTATGTCCAGTAAAATGTTAAAAGTCCTTGTCCTGACATGAGTAAACGCTTGTTTTTTTTCTATCTCACAGTCATCATTACCTTCTTCCATATGTGACAGTAACCTTAACTAAACTGCCGTCTGTATTGGTGATAGTGTCATTTACATACCTTTTGTTGATTCAGTACATTTGAACACAGTTTATAATCCTGAGAAATAACTACAATGACCTTTTTAAGCTACAGTCAGTATATATGCAGGTGAGACAGGACAGAAATGTTCACTACATTTTGAAATGAACCCAGACAACTTCCAGTGGCTCAAAACTCAAATGTTCAGATTTTGGCTTTTTTTTCTCACTTTGCCTTTACATATAATGTAAGCAATAGCAGTTGATAGTTTCATAAGGTCTTTGAGTTATGTGTGGGCTTTTTTTTTTTAAGTGTATGAACCTATTTAATGCCACAGCTGGTCTTGAAATGGCGCACCAGTCGAGTTTTGGTTTGGGTGTTTTCTGTTACAGAAACGGTTGTACTGAACTTATTTATGAGCAGGAACACGGATGTTACTTTGATACGAGGCTTTTATGAGAAACTCAGTTTTTAAGCACCAATTCTGCCTCTGTTTTGTTGAGTCTTGCATGCCGACTGTGTCGAATGCACTCATTTTCTGCCTCGCTACCAGTTTTCATTTGGGAGCAAATGAACTATCTGCTGTTTCTTAGAAGACTGAGTATTAATCTCACTACAAAAAAAAAAAAAGATATTCCTATTTAAACATCTCCCAGGTCCTGTTAATCTGTTGCAAGTGCTTAGGAGATGGTACACCTTAAATCAACAGCCTTCAGTAATAATGTAATGTGAAACATTAAGCCTACACAGACACTTGTCTTGTTATTAAAAACCCATCCTTTGACTTAGATTTAATCTTTATTCATTGCTATGTAATGTTTACTACATGTATATGTATAAAAATACTAATTAAAACTGCACGTGTGATAAGCCTTTCCATATTTGTGAAAACATCTCATGCTGTTTTGGAAACGTAGAAGCACAATGGGCATCAAAACCTTTGTTACCAGTGGACTTGATAATGGCTTTTGTAAATTATTCATAATGTGTTGCTGTAAAAGTAAAATACAAAATTGACCATGTGTCTGGCTGTATGCTTCTTCTTTGATGGAATCAACTTAGAATTGGCTTCTGCTGCTTTAATCTACAAGTTGTTGGTCCCATGGCATCAAAGTTTAATTTTTTTAAATATTAATAGGAGTTCCTCCAGCCTGCCTATGGTCCCCCAGTGGCTAGAAA
>NC_045748.1:10591598-10595179 GCF_008692095.1 Etheostoma spectabile | reverse complement strand
TGTAAACCGAGCCCTGGGTATCCTGCTCTGCCTTCTACAAATTCCAGATGGCATGATCTGGAACCTTGCCCCTCATGACATCATAAGGGGAAAATTCTATATAAAAGTATCCAAAGAGCACCATGTCAGGAGACCTGTAAAGGCCTCAACAGAAGTCAAAGTGCTATGAGTATTTTATTGTCATTTAAAGTAGCTAATAGCGCTGAGTTGGCGTTATGCTCCTCCCTCCCTCCCTCGAAGGACAGCAGCTAAACACCGAACCACAGGAAGCAGCCTGTTCTCATGAACCAATGATTAGACTGAAACCTTATCTCCAAATAATTCAAACTACAGTTTTGCTGTTAGCATCCTTTAATAACTCCTCCTGGTAAAAAACAAAAAAGCATCACTGTACAGGACATGCTAAAGACATACGATCACTTTATGGTGATGTTGATGATGCTGATGTCTTCATACGGTTTGTCGGTCTTGGGGTTAACTTTGACATTGGAGATCCTCTGGACGGCCTCCATGCCTTTCGCACACCTTCCAAACACCGTGTGCTTGTTGTCGAGCCAAGGCTGAGGGGGGAAAATACAGCAGCACGTTAAACAATATCCCAGATAACATCTTTAAGCCCTTTTCAGACAAGGAATCTGTAGCGTCATTGGCTTCAGCAATCTAACAGTGTTTTTTTGTCATTCAGACATGACCGAAAGAGACATAATGATGGCACAATACTTGACATATGGTGAAAGATGGAGTGGCACAGCTGAAGAACAGCGATGAGTTGGACAATAACAATATCCAGGATCTCACCGGGTTCGGTTTTCTTCCAGGCTGCATCCATGATGGATTTAAAACTCAGTTTAAGCTTAAATTAAATGTAAATGTAAATGTGCTGTACTTATATAGCGCTTTTCCAGTCTTAACAACTGCTCAAAGCGCTTTTACATCTACAGGAAACATTCACACACATTCATACACTGTGGCCGAGGCTGCCGTACAAGGTGCCACCTGCTCATCAGATAAACACTCACACACATTCACACTCCGATGCGCAGCACCGGGAGCAACTCGGGGTTCAGTGTCTTGCCCAAGGACACTTCGACAATGACTGCAGGGGCGGGGATCTGACCACCAACCTTCCGATTGGCAGGCAACCTCCCTACCACTGAGCCACAGCCGCCCATTAAAGACCATATACTATCACTGTGATCATTTATTAGCCAAATTATGATATTCTGTTGCCTGTTTACAATCCGACAAACCCCAAGCACAGTTAGAAATGACAAGTTGTCAGACTCGTACTTGGTTCTTCACTTAATCTGCTGACATGCTGGAGCACCACTAGGGCTGGCCAAAGCTTCACAGGGATCATAAGGCCCTCTTCATTTATAAAAAACAAAAACACATTTTTATACATTTCTCACAAAAAGAACTGTGAAATTTAGGTATTTTATAATATATAAAACACACACACACACACAAGTATGTCGAGCGTTTTACTGGATTTGTGTGTTAGTCTATAAAAATGTTGCAAAAGAGAAATCTTTCCTTAAACAGCTTTACATTGGCGGCTTCACAGTGTTTCATAGTCTATTTAACTGATTTTCTTTTCTTTGGGCGTAAGAGATGATTTATACAGAAATAGTTCATTATTTTGAGAAACAGAACTATTCATTGTCGAGTCTTTGGTTTTCGCTCAAATTCAACAGACAAAAATACTATGTTAATCAGAGAGCTGTTAGAAGTGCTGGTAGACTGATTATTTTTTAACTTTCAGACCGAGTCAGGCTAGTAGTTTACCTATTTCTAGATTTTAAGCTAAATTAAGCTGTAGCTTCATATTTACCGTAAAAGCACGAGACTGTATTAATCGTCTGATCTAACTCTCAGCGAATAAGCGGATATCACAAAATGTAAAACTATTCCTTTAAGGTGAAATGTTTAAGGCCCTTAAAAAGGCATAAATGAGGCAACTTACAGTTGGAACAACGGTGATGAAAAACTGCGAGCCGTTGGTGCCGGGGCCTCCGTTGGCCATGCTGAGTGTGTACGGGCGGTCGTGTCTCAATGTGGCGTGGAACTCGTCCTCAAACTCCCCGCCCCAGATGCTCTCTCCGCCCATGCCTGTGCCTGTGGGGTCTCCTGTCTGAATCATAAAACCCTGCACACAGCAAAGACAAAGATCCACACACAGCTCAATGTCGGAGAAGGCAACGTTCACACTTAGTGTCTTTATTTTAAGCTGCCAGCCTGTTTTATATTGTAATCCTATGGAGAAACGGTCGCTTTCTTAAACGGCACTGCTGACTTCTTTTTTCCTGCAGCTCAGAGCGTCTTTTTGAGGTTAAACGTTAAACTTTTTTGGAAAATTAAACACCATACGTCGAGCGCTTTTTTAACAGCTGACCAATGACGAGCAGAGTAGCGAGACCGGTCGTTTCCAAAACGAGAAAAAATGGAGATCCGACCGAGTGGATCCTGTTCAGGGAACTGGCTTTGTTTTATCTAACGTTAGTAGTAGCACCACTGCCTCTCTGTGAGCTTTGTTTTATCTAGCACCGCTCCACATAGCACTCTGGATACTGTAGCAGGACCTGTTATAGAAACAAAAGACGCTCGGCTGCTTTTTGGAACCAAAACGCTGCCACAAGTTTTTTTTTTTTAATAACAAGAAAAGCACCCTAGTCAACATTTTCTTATCGAAAAAAGACACCAAGTGTGATCCTAGCCTTACTGAATATGTCTTACCAACCAGAAGAAAACCTACCTTGATCACTCTGTGGAATATGTGACCGTTGTAGTAGCCATTCCTGCTGTGAACACAGAAGTTCTCCACAGTTTTGGGGCATCTAAAATAAAACAAAAGAGCAAAGAACAATACTTAAATCTACTTAAATGTAAAAGGAGACTTCTCAACAAAGCCAGTATGTTCTCAAAAACGTACTCCACGGGGAAAAGCTTGATGTGGATGTCCCCCATGGTGGTGTGGATGATGGCGCTGTCAGACACTCTCTTGGGGCCCTCCGCCTGCGTGGCAGCCATCACCTCTTCCTTCGAGGGCTTCTCGTTAAAGATGTCTCTGTCCGAGTCTGCGCTCTTTGTATCCTCTGGTTCTCTCTTTGTGAACTAAAGTACACAAAATAAAGAAAGTTGTATTAAGACAGATAGCAGTGGGAGAAGAGAAAAAAAAGTGGTTGCCTGTTATCTCACCATGTAGAAGCGGTTCTTCTTAAACGCGGTGCAGAATATGGTGGGGTCAGGCTCCACGTTATCTAAGGCAGGGTTGTCGCACGCTTTCATCTCCACAGTGGGTGCCACGTGCGTGGCCTTTGCAACCCCCTGGAACAGACACAGCTTGACCACGCGGATGTTCTCCAACTTCCCAAGGATCCGCACACATCTGGGGGGGGACGAGATCCAGAAACGTGTATCTGATATTTGACCTCAATTACTGTAGGTACTCTACCTTATAAGGTAGTGACAGTCGGAGCAGGGACTTCAAGGTTTAATTAACTAATCCAGTGTTTTCCCTTGGTTTGTGGAAGACTTGGGTGCTCGTATTTGGAGGGGGGGGGGGTTTTGGGGTTCTCCGT
>NC_045748.1:10588840-10591588 GCF_008692095.1 Etheostoma spectabile | reverse complement strand
AAACGTTGTGTTTTTCAATTAACTAAAGATAAAATGCAATTTCACATCATTTTGGACCAATATTATTACTATATCTGTGTCTAAAACATTGAAAAAGCTAGAGCAGACATTACATAAATGAGTACTTAAAAAGCTTAAAGAGCAAATTTGCTAATGAAGTCCACTGGGGACCAAATACATTCAAAAGATCTGAGAAAAGTCATTCACTTAGTTTTTGAAGTAGTTTAAGTTTTAAGTAGGTCTGCAAGATAAAAGGGAAATATCTAATTGTGATTATTTTGACTGTCATTACAATTGGAATATGATTCACGATAGTGGAGGTTAGGATAGTTCTTTATCATCATTATTCTCATTTTCATCCAAAAAAAAAAAACGTTTTTTATGATTGTTGTGGGATTTTTGCGAGGATCTGTACCAACCAAAGAACATTTCTTTAGTCTGTAGGATAGGATTTGTAGACCGGGACGTCTCTGCAGCACCAAAACCTCAGAATGGTTTGAGACATATTTTGCCTCTAACAGATATTGTGCCCCCTCCCCCACACCCCTGTGTGATTTAGATATTGCACTTGTTGCACCAACTGCAATTAATTGTATAGTTTGAAATTGTTGTTTTTTATTATTATACATTCATTCGGCTTAGGCTGACCCAAAACCAACTGGGTACTACACCTAAGCGTTACAATGGCAGGGAAAACCCTGCAATCGACACTTCAAACGACTTTCTCCACCTTCACGTCAACGTACCTGTTGGTCTCCACGTTGATGACTTTGATGCCGAGCATGGTCCCATAGAGCACAAAGTGGCCGGTCTCATCAAAGATGATATTTGTCAGTCGGATCCCATCCACCTTCTCCAGCTCTCTCTCCACGGCCATCCGCCTCCCGAACTCCATGTCGGGCAGCTGCTGCCTCATCTGCTGCAACTCTGTGAACATCTAACACACAACGCGGGTGTGATAAGCACGCGAATTAGCCACATCAGTAGAGATCCAGGTTGAGCGATGTGCGAGAACTTACACTTAACGACTCATCGAACACTCTCATCAGTTTCCCTGTCAGGAAGCGGAAGATTCGGACTTTCCTGTCAGACGCAATGGTGGCCATTTTCTTCCCATCCGGAGAAAACGTGAGGCTCGTTGGATACGTTTTGTGTTTCACAAATTCATACAAGTCTGTTCCTGTTTTGTATTCCCAATGCACATGCTTGGGGAATCTGAATTCACTTGGGAGGCCAGTCCAGTATTCCAGCATTCCCGCTTTGTCAGCGGAGACGATGATTCTAAATCTGGCATTCAGGCGGATTTGGGACAGCGGCGAGGAGTGCATCTTGTCGAAGATGTGGAGGGGCTGGTTGCCTCCCCGCCCGTCGTAGACAAAGATCTTCCCTGTGGATTTTTCCGAGCAGGCCACCGTGGAAATGGCATCCCCGGGGTTGTAGATCCACTCAGACTGGCCTGGATGAAAGCTACACAGGAGGGACAGAAAATCATGTCGCCGCATCTTTGTAAAGAAATGTTCTGCCGTTCACATGAAGTACAGTTACAATGAAGTACAGTTACTGGAGCTGGGCAATAAGGGAAAAAATAAATCAGATGCCACAATGTTTTTGACCAAATGCATGGGTTGCAAGATTGTGGCAATGTTGCAGGGTTGGCTAATGGTGCTTTCACAAAATACTAACTTGACTTTTGGTAAACAACCACCAATAATGTGGATACAATAACTCAAGTGGGTAAAGGCAAACAATAGAAAAGCTAGAACAGTCATTAAGTTCAGAAAGGTACATCACTGTACTGTAATGCAGCCTTTAAAACCAGGAGAACACTTGTGTCATATCACGATATCCAAAATGTAAGGCGATATGTAGCCTCATATATTAATGTCGATATAATATGGATATATTGCCCAGCCCTAAAAATTACTGTGTAATAACTCACCCCAACTTCAGCATATTGATCATGTCAAAGTTGACAACATCAAATACTTTCATGGCCTGATCATCACCAACCGAACAGAGAAGGGCTCCTTCAGCACTCACTGCAATGCTTTCTATTACACCTGCAGAAGACGCAAGGACAATTTCTGTTTATCGTGCCATACAATGCATATTACATTTGAGTATGTGGTGCAATGCAAACACTGCACTAAAACACAATGAAGCCAGCATGTTATTCCTTCTGCTTCTTCTCACTTTAAATAAATAAACAGAGAGATAAATAGGATAACTAATGCATACCGAGATGGCTTCGAAAGTGTTTGACAAACTCTATTCCCTCATCCTCCTTCTTCTTCCAAAACTTGACATGGCCATCTTGGCTGGCTGTGATAATGAAGTCCGTCCTGAAAAAAAAAGGAATTTTTACTTACATAGGAAACTAAGCCTGAGGCAAACGGAGAAATAAAGTCAAAAAGAATTTGCAAACTTGCTCTAAAATGTTCAGATGTAGTCTTCATAGTGAAGAAAGAGATTTGACATTCTTTAAGCAGAGCAGGGTTCAGGGAGTGTAAACCACTTTCTCTTTTTGGTGATTGTTGTGGGTGTATGTATTTAAAGGTGCCCTGCCACATGTATTAGTTTACTTTGTGGTAATGTCTGAAGTTTTACCATGGACTCTGTAACATTTATTTTGGAATGAATGCCTTGGTTACCTTGTTTCAAGCCATTCTAGTGTGCTATAGAAAGCCTGCAGGAAGACTCGGCTCGATTTGTGTCAGTTCTCATTAATATTCAACGAGCTAAGCTGCT
>NC_045748.1:10586521-10588830 GCF_008692095.1 Etheostoma spectabile | reverse complement strand
TGGCTAACAGCTAGCCAATGAGAGCCTGGCTATCAGCATCCTTGCTCAGGCAACATGATGTCAGACTGACCAGCTGTTGTGGTTGGCATGATTTCTCCTCTTATTTCTTTTCAGTTTATAGAGCTGACAGAGGAGGTAGCAGTTCATCTTCACATTCACAACATAAGACAAACACATATGGACCTAACGTAATGCACAAAAAATGCAAGTTAAAAACGTTTTTTTTAATGTGGCAGAGCACCTTTAAACTCACGCTTTTATAACTGATCTTATAACCTATTACAAGTCTTCTTTAGACTTATGGGACAGTTTTCTATAACCGCTTTATAACGTTGTTTTGACACAAAGTATGAATGCAAACACTTGATTAACACAAAGGAAATGCTGACATACATTTGATTGATAATTAAGTCAAACACAAACCATTTAAATGTACCTGGAAAAAAAGTTGTAGTAGAAATTGAGCATGATAATTACTCTTGGAATACGGTATGTGTGAGTGGTCACGGACACCATGAACTAACAAAGCTGCCCCCTGTAGGCTAGAGTCCGTTGAATACACTGTGTCAACGTGAAGGGTTACAGTTTATTAGAAAATAACTTACTTTGAGCAAACTATCTGTGTAATAACGTCTCTGTGCATGTAGCTCCGTTCATACATTGCAGCTGAGGGGAGGTTGTCCAGATAAACACGCTCATAATCCAGTACTGAGGAAAAACAATACAAAAGTATCCAGGAGTTAGCATGGTTAGCATTGTTTAAGCAGGAGTCAAACATGTGGCGTTATCTAGCTGCTTTAAACTAACCTTTCCTTTTCTTCGCCGTGATAGCTTCGCTTGGCATGGGTCCGACCCATTCCTCCTCTTCTCCATCCCCACCTCCATCCTGAGTGTCCTCGGCTTTTCGCTTAAGATCCTCATTGTTTTCAGACGCCGCCATCGCTGCCAGTTTTCCGTGTTGTCCTTTCTTGTTACAGTACTTCCGGCCGGGGAATTCTCGCTTACTGGTTAATATCCTGCCATGTTTGATTAAAAAAAAACAAATGATTGGTGACTTCAATTTTTATGAATGATGGTTGCACTTTAATATATAAAACTCTTTTTCATCATGTCATTATCAGGTTTTAACCATCCATTTATGTATTTTAACAGGGCTAGCTACAGTGGAACCAAAGTACTCTGTTGTTTCCGAGGGTACATTGTCACAGACACTTGGGTCAAACCAAAAGTCAACTTTCGGGGTTGTCATCCCTATTGCGCGGGATTGTTCTGTATCCAGCGCATATGTAGATTGATACTTACATGGCATTGTTAATCACTTTGTATAATATGAACCATATTTACTAATTTAAATATTAATTCCCGAAGAAATAACTAAATAATTCTTTTTTTTAATTAAGGACACCCCCACGTACTCGGAAGTAAACAAAACGCACACTAGGATGGCCGATATGGCTGTAGCTAACGTATCTTATACTTGTCACTTGTAAAGCAAGCTGATTTAACAGATCTACCTGTTAACTAGCGGTTTATATAACGGGGTTTCATATTTAAAAGTGTCACACGGTGTAAAAAAAGACAATTTTCTTCTTTAACGACAAACCTCGGCGGCAGAATGAGCAATATTTACATCCAGGAACCACCATCAAATGGAAAGGTGAGCACGACTTTTTAACTTTAATTGTAACTAACTTTACCATTTAATTCTCTTATTTGAATTTTGAACAATATGCTTCATTATATACTTTTAGAGTTTATAACATCGATGTCGTTTGCACGTTTAAAATGCAGCATTGTGATTACGTTAACATACTCATATTACAATAAAACCACTAGCCTAATACTTTTTTTGTGATGGCATTTTTGAATTTTATATTCAGAAAAAAATGTAAACATAACATTCACGAACAGTTACAAACACACTGGGACACAGGAACGCTTCACAGGGCCACAAAAACACAGAGAGGAAGAACGGGAGTGAGGGAGACTAAACAACACATGCAGAAACAGACACACACACACAGACAGACACACACAGATAGACACAAGACAAGGGACCAATCACACACACAAACAAAAGAAAAGGCCACACCATTGCCTTCAAGGACTCAGTAATGCTGTGCCAAGTCTCCAAAGTCTTCCCCGGGGCTCCACCCACACGAGCCGTAGAGAGTTCAATGTGCATGACATCCAAAAAGAAAGGATCCACGTACATGACATCCAAAAAGAAAGGATCCATGAAAATGACTTCCAAAAAGAAAGGATCCACGTACATGATATCCAAAAAGAAAGGATCCACGTACATGACA
>NC_045748.1:10586405-10586511 GCF_008692095.1 Etheostoma spectabile | reverse complement strand
AAAAGAAAGGATCCATGAAAATGACATCCAAAAAGAAAGGATCCACGTACATGACATCCAAAAAGAAAGGATCCACGTACATGACATCCAAAAAGAAAGGATCCAT
>NC_045748.1:10586078-10586392 GCF_008692095.1 Etheostoma spectabile | reverse complement strand
ACATACAAAAAGAAAGGATCCACGTACATGACATCCAAAAAGAAAGGATCCATGTACATGACATCCAAAAAGAAAAGATCCATGTACATGACATCCAAAAAGAAAGGATCCATGAAAATGACATCCAATAAGAAAGGATCCATGTACGAACAGATAAGTCATGAGGTGGCTTCCAACGGGTTACAATCATCCTCTCAGCAGCTGTAAGCCCAGCCAGCACAGCACGTTTTTGAGCTTTATAGATCTGAAAGGCTGACAGAATTCAGAATCAAAACATTGACAGTAACGGGCACAGTAACATTAATCAAGGTGGA
>NC_045748.1:10582489-10586068 GCF_008692095.1 Etheostoma spectabile | reverse complement strand
GCAATATTGTTCCAGAACTGACCAACACAAGAAAATTTCCAGAACATATGAACATATGTCCCTTGAGCTTTAATTGGGCAGAAAGTGCATAAAGGGCTGTTCATTATTTTCATTTCAATACATTCATTTTAACCACTGAGATACGAGCTTGATATCACTAGCCTAATACTTAAACCTTTATTGTATCTCCTGCAGCTAACCCTGTGTGTGTGTGTCTCAGATGAAATGTTTGATCTGTAAAGCATTTTGCTCGTTTTGTTAGCTATTGGAAAATTATTTCTTAGTTTAACTTCCCCACTTTGTGATCTTTTCTTAGGTCCTGTTGAAGACTTCAGCAGGAGACATTGACATTGAGTTGTGGTCCAAAGAGGCTCCTAAAGCATGCAGGAACTTTGTGCAACTGTGCATGGAAGGTAAGAATTCAAAGGCACTTAAAAGACTAAATCAATATGTCATAACAGCAATATCAGTCACCAACACATATCCTCCCAGTTTTAAGAGGTCTTCTACTTCAAAAATACATTCCCAAAATTGTTATTTAAATAAAAGCTCAATTTTTCATGTTATACATTTATCACTGTTTTATCATTAGACACTTCATTATCCAGGTATGTTGACTTTTATGCTTGCCTCTGACAAATTACTAGCTGTGCACTCACTAAAAGAATTTACACCAGCAACAAATTGTACTTAATCAATTGTAAGTGTCACAATGTTAAATGTCCATCGCTAGTTACGTGATGCAGTTATCATCACCTTTAATACATGTTGAGATAATGCAGATTAAATAGGTTAACATTTCATTTGAAACTTATTTGAAATAACCTTGTCACAGTAGTTGGGATATTGTTCACTCAACTGTTATTTACTCGTTAACCTTTCTGTACTGTTTACTGTCTCTATTTTCCTTGTGTTTTTTACCAAATTACAGAATTATTCCCAGGAAATTATTAGGACATTTTTCAGAAATTACAATCCTGTAAAATAAAGTGTGACCTTATATTTCTCTAACCTCCAGGTTACTATGACGGCACAGTGTTTCACCGAGTGGTGCGTGAATTCATCGTCCAGGGGGGGGATCCCACTGGAACAGGGACTGGTGGAGAGTCCATCTATGGTCGGCCATTCAAGGTCAGACATCTCGACTTCTTTTTGGATTATTCAGTCTATTTGATGTTAAAACTAACAGAATCCTCGTTTGAATCATGCTTAGTACATGCAAACATCCTTACCATTAAGAGAATGTAGCTGACATTAAAATGAATGTACCTAAGTATTTTCATTTTAACTTTTAGGATGAATTTCACTCCAGACTGCGCTTCAATCGGAGAGGTTTGGTTGCCATGGCAAACGCTGGCCCACATGATAATGGAAGTCAGTTTTTCTTCACCTTGGGACGTGCAGACGAGCTCAACAATAAACACACCATATTCGGCAAGGTGAATCTAAAGAACAGTAGCAATTTACTGAAATATTTCCATTGTGTATTCAAGTCTGTCCCGGAACAGATATCTGTCAAAGGACATTAAAAGCGTCCCTGGGGGACTGGGTTTTAGTTTTTTAATCATCAGGTTTTAACCATTCAAGTTGACGTCTTTTATCCGGTGTAGCTATAGCGAAACAAATGTACTCTGCTGTTTCCGAGGGTTTATGTTTTTATTATATTTATACTTTTTATTGAAAGGAAAACTTCAGGGAGAAACCTCGGACAGACCCAGGCTGTTGGTAGGTGGTGTCTGATGGTGCCGGTTGGGGGTGTGATGAACAGTGGCAGTAATAGTCACAGTGAAGATAATGGAGCCATGACTAGAAATAGTTGTAGTAGTACATGGCGTAGCAGGGCACTGCGGAGTAGAAATCGACCGATATGGATTTTTTTAGTGCCAACACTGATTTCTTTTTCTTTTTTTTCTTCTTTTTCATCAGCCTTAGCCAACGACCGATACGGGCTGCCGATTTTCTTGAGCTAATATTTGGAGCCGATACTGCTTCTTCTTCTTCTTCAATTTACCTCATAAAAATGTTAACCATGCCACTCTGAATTTGTTTTCAAAATCTGCTCTGCCATTTCTTTAAAAATAATAAACAAAAACGAAAAAAGAGATGTCAAGAGCACTTTGGCAGTGCCTAGGAGGTGAACTGGCACCTCTCCATGTACCAGTCCACACTCCTTACTTTGGCCCTTACGGTGACTTGAACCACCAACCCTCCAGCTGCCATCCCACCTCCTGATGGACTGTGCTACTGCCACCCCATTTCTAGAACTGTGTACTGTATGTTAAAGAGTACTCCAAGTTGTTTTTTTTTTTTCCAACAATGCCTACTGCAGGTCACAGGAGACACAGTCTATAATATGCTCAGATTGGCAGACGTTGAATGTGACGACGAGGAAAGACCTCTGAATCCCCACAAAATAAAAACTGCAGAGGTATTTTCTTCTCCTGCTACTTTTCCACTTCCTTGACAACTTTTAAATATTTATTGTCAGTGATTAAAATACTGATATAAAACATTTTGTCTCTTCCAGGTGCTTCACTCTCCCTTTGATGACATCATACCCCGTGAAACAAAGAAAGCCAAAAAGGAGAAAGATAAAGAGGAGGGAAAGAAATCCCAGTCAAAAGCCACAAAGTGAGTGCGTAGACGTCATCGGACTCTCCGATCGTATCTGCCCAATAATGTCAGAAACCTTAGAACCTGCCCAGTTAGCAATGTGATCGGACCTAAACGTATAGGGTGATCTTATATCTTCATGTTCTTCTCTATGCTCCTGATTCTTCCTGAGTTCCATCTTTTGCTACAAGTCTCATTGGGTTACCGTGCTGAAACTCATTTTTTGATTGCTATATGTGTTGTTGTTTTTAGAGACGCTTCAATGCCAACTCTGTGTGTTGATTTTTGTAGGAACTTCAGTCTGTTATCATTCGGGGAGGAAGCGGAAGAGGAAGAGGAGATGGTGAATCAAGTGAGCCAGGTACTGAAGCACGAAACTAGTCTCAGACAGTTAAATCACAGTGAAATTATTTTAATAGTTTTTTTAGAATGAGAGAGAGAAAGAAAGAGATAGATAGATTTTTAATGATTCCAAAAATGGGAAATTAAACTGTTACTGCAGCAAAATATCAGATACCCAGCACACATACAGAATATACATGAAATTATAGGATACAATTGACATGAAATAATAAATAGGATAGAGACCATCATGTGTTTGTTGGTTAATTACGGATATTTGCAATATTGTTGTTTTATTAAATGGGGTTCTGTTAAAATGGAATGGGTGTTTCAGAAGTTGAGGCTGCACTGAAATAAGAATATGTTGCAAAATTTGTAAAAACCAGTTGCTTACCATGGTTTATCTTTCTTCAGACACTAAAGGGAAAAAGCAAAAGCAGCCATGACCTTCTGAAAAATGATCCCAGACTGAGCTCTGTTCCAGCGGTTGATAAGTATGTACAATGATGCATAGGTGTGAATCTCATCTAACAGTTGGGGGGGGCAATATAACATTTCTGAAGAGCAATTTTTGAAGGGGACACAAATAATACAGTTATACTTGTAGAGGATATGTGTACACAG
>NC_045748.1:10580088-10582479 GCF_008692095.1 Etheostoma spectabile | reverse complement strand
TAATGCTATCATTAGTGTAGCATGGAGACTGTAACATTGTCCCTGGTCTCCCTGTTCCTTACCTGAGACTCTACCTCTGACTGTCCCTGGTCTCCCTGTTCCTTACCTGAGACCCTACACCTGACTGTCCCTGGGCTCCCTGTTCCTTACCTGAGACTCTACACCTGACTGTCCCTGGTCTTCCTGTTCCTTACCTGAGATTCTACACCTGACTGTCCCTGGGCTCCCTGTTCCTTACCTGAGACCCTACACCTGACTGTCCCTGGGCTCCCTGTTCCTTACCTGAGCCTCTACCTCTGACTGTCCCTGGTCTCCCTGTTCCTTACCTGAGACCCTACACCTGACTGTCCCTGGGCTCCCTGTTCCTTACCTGAGACTCTACCTCTAACTGTCACTGGTCTCCCTGTTCCTTACCTGAGACTCTACCTCTGACTGTCCCTGGTCTCCCTGTTCCTTACCTGAGCCTCTACACCTGACTGTCCCTGGGCTCCCTGTTCCTTACCTGAGACTCTACCTCTGACTGTCCCTGGTCTCCCTGTTCCTTACCTGAGACTCTACACCTGACTGTCCCTGGTCTCCCTGTTCCTTACCTTAGCCTCTACACCTGACTGTCCCTGGTCTCCCTGTTCCTTACCTGAGACTCTACACGTAACTGTCCCTGGTCTCCCTGTTCCTTACCTGAGACCCTACACCTGACTGTCCCTGGTCTCCCTGTTCCTTACTGAGATTTTTTGGGGTTTGGATTGTTTTACTACTTAGCCAGATATTTAAGTATAAATCATTATGTTATTTACAATACACATCATGATGTTTTTATTGATAGTTCTAGGGGAAGGAAAACCATTAGCTGGGGGGGGGGAACTTACGCCTGTGCGCAAAAAAAGGCGCTTTCTAATCCTTGTCCTTTTTCTTTGTCCTATCTTTAAAAGAAAAAAAAAGAAGGGGACACCAGGCGATACAGCGAAGGTACGTCGCACACCCTAAAGTCTCTTTTGTTCCAAAACAAAGTTCCCAGAGTTGAATTTCTCTGATCTGTAAATTTCTTTGCGTTCTGTCTTCCAGACAGACGATGCGAGCGATGATGACGTTGAAGGTGACATGGATGCAGAGGAAGAGTATGACTCAGATGAGAAAGAGAGGATGAAAGCTCTCATCAGTAACAAACTAAAGAGAGACAAAGGTGCAGGGAAAACCACCGATCCCGGTGAAGAGGAGCGAGAGAAGAAGACCAGCCGCAGGTATGACTGCATGTTTCTGAGCCCTGTCATTGAGTAGAAATATTAACTGAAACCAACAGATGGCAGGTGTGTTTAATAAATAGTCTGCATGATTTTTGCTTTGGTCACAGATCAGTCTTTGCTGTAGTTGGGTAATATGGAGAAAATTAAATATCACAATATTTTTGACCAAATACTTCGATACTGTAGTGTTGACTATTGGTGCTTTCAGAAAATACTCACACAATGAGATTTTTGATAAATAATCATCAGTAATGTGGATATAATGACTAATTGCTTAAAGGCAAATAATAAAACAGTCTGGTAAGTTCAGAAAATGACATCACTTTACTGTAAAGCAGTCTTTATAATCAGGAAAAGACAACACTTACTTCGAAATCCAAAATCTAAGACACTAGCTAGTCTCATATCACGATATTGATATAATATTGATTTATTGCCCAGCTCTACTTTGCTGTATCACATATGTTGTTCCACTTGTAACACAGCGTAACAACCTGGCGGGGGAGCTGTTGAACTGTGTAACTCAGGAAAAACCGTTGAGCAACCCTCTTCTGTTTTATGAATACAATTAGATAAAAAGAAACAAGCAGAGCCTTTGGTAAATCCACAGAGACGGAGAGAGGACCTCGACTTAAAAGGGTTTTATATTTACAACCCTGAGTTAGGGCTGCAGCTATTGGATATTGTTGACTTATGTGACGATTATGTCCTTGATTATTTGATTAATCATTTAGTCTATGAAATATCAAGAAATAGTGAATTAATGACATTTTTAAAATGTCTTTTGGTCCCAAACCCCAAAATATTCCATTGACGATCTTATATGACAACTACAAGCAACAAATTCTCACATTTGAGAATTTGGGGGACTCACGAGACTCAAGAGTTTTAAAAAGTGCAGTCGAAACCAGCAGACGCCAAAAAAACACAGGGTCCTTCATTTCCCATGATGCAACTCAAATGCATCTTTAAAGCGCCCATATTCTGCTCATTTTCAGGTTCATAGTTGTATTTTGAGGCTGTACCAGAAGAGGTTTACATAGTTTCATTTTCCAAAAACACCATATTTTTGTTGTACTGCACATATCTGCAGCTCCTGTTTTCATCCTGTGTGTTTGGGTCTCTGTTTTAGCTCCAGAGTGAGACATCT
>NC_045748.1:10579930-10580078 GCF_008692095.1 Etheostoma spectabile | reverse complement strand
CTATCTTTGTTGGGAGCTGCACATGCTCAGTAGCTCGGTAAGATTACATCAGCTAGATAACTCTTTCTCCAACTTTGGTCCAAGTCAGGATTAGCTGGGAGACTTCTTCTAGACCAGAGCCACTTGTGGAATACCTGCAGAACAGGGA
>NC_045748.1:10579731-10579920 GCF_008692095.1 Etheostoma spectabile | reverse complement strand
AGTAGAACAGGGACAGGAAGTAGTTCTTTTGGAGAGTATGGGGAACTAGTGTGTGTTGTAGCAGTGTTTTGCCATTAAAAACAAGCTAGCATGCTAGTGCTAGCATGTGCTTTAGTTAGCCACCTCATCTCAGCTAGTGACGTAGAAAGCTTTTGAACAGCTCACCCGGAGACTGAAGGCAGAGGACAT
>NC_045748.1:10579654-10579721 GCF_008692095.1 Etheostoma spectabile | reverse complement strand
AGAAACCGGATCTCACTCAAAACAGCATGGATGATTTTTTTTCCAAGTTTGTATGCGTGTGGAAGCA
>NC_045748.1:10577366-10579644 GCF_008692095.1 Etheostoma spectabile | reverse complement strand
AAAATAACACCCCAAATCCCAGGAAAAGTGTTTTTTATCATAGCAGTTTAATTAGACGCCTAAATGCCCACTTCTTTCAAACCTCACGCCTCCAGTTTGTAATACAGGCGGCCCTTTGTAAAAGTTAAGTCTCAAAGCTGAGATAACCTCGATGACCTCACTATGACATCATCAGGGTTATTTTCTCAGACTTCACCAAGCCCCTGCAGAGCCACAGAAGACATGTTATCACAGGCTGAATAGCGCTCGGCGTGATGAGTAAACCAAACTTCATGTGTAAAATCTCTCTTTTTAAGAAGGTTTTTACAAATGTCAGTGTCGAGACGTGTGGGTCCGTGAGTCCTCATATCCTGTTCTACTTGGTCCCCAAAAATGATCGAATGCATTGCAGCACTTTATATTTTGCACAGCATTTACATATCTTCCAGCTCAGTTTCTACACACTTCCACTCGCTTTTGCACATTCACACACGCACACACACACAACCCCCCCCCCCCCAACCAAACACACTGGCCCAACATCAGTGGACCAGCTATTTGAAACAGGAATGTTGGCACTCAAACCAAATTACTTACTGTGCTGAAGTAGAAGCAACAGCACGTCTGTCTGAGCCAACAGTGTGTCTGAAATGAAGGTGAGAGTGGAAGGTGATGGTGTGTGGGACAACATTAGTATGAGAAGGACCTGACTGAGAATGGAGAGAGTGATTTATCTTTCATCTCTCTGTGATGCTGCTCGTTGGCCGGTTATCGCTCCTCCATATCCTCTTAACAGGTAGCCCTCAACACACATAATCAACATACCCTTCTCTCATTAGTGCTAATGGGTCGTGTGTGTGTGTGTGTGTGTGTGTGTGTGTGTGTGTGTGTGTGTGTGTGTGTGTGTGTGTGTGTGTGTGTGTGTGTGTGGTGTGTGTGTGTGTGTGTGTTTGTGGTGTGTGTGTGTGTGTGTGTGTGTGTGTGTGTGTGTTGTGTGTGTTTGTGGTGTGTGTGTGTGTGTGTTGACTGACAGCCAGCCCAATGCAGGCAGACTGTAGTATATTAAACACAAGTGCAGATTGTTTTGCTACAAGAACTGTAACCCAACACAGTGGTTTGTCTTGGCAGGGAATCAAAGAGCAGGCTGGTAGGTACAGTGTTAGTCCGGGACAAAGGGGGCATTGTTGCAGGGTGAGCTCCGCTCTCCCACCGTTGCTTTGCTTTGAGCTTTTTAACTGCTCTGTGCGCAACTAGGAACACCAACTAGTATCTAGTCACCTTGGGGGGAAAAAAGGAGAGAGAGGATGTTAAAGGCGGCCTTATTCTTCATAGTTCTGTCTGATTTCGTTTAAAGATGCAGGGCTTTTGTTGTTTGCAGATGTACAGTGCGTGATGTGTTTAAGGACTGGTGTCTGCAGCAAACTCAGGCCTCAGTTACAACGCTGATTGTATCTTTTGTCTCAGAGTTAAAGCTGCTGAGACAACCTTGAAATTAGGAGTCTCCCTGAAACCAAAACAGCTTTTTACATCAGGTCAAAACTATCGTACGTTGCTATCCAGATGATATCCCACTGCAGATTGCAAAATGCTTGGACTTGTTCACATTCACGAGCAAGCTGCCAAAAAATGGCGTGGCAATTTGAAAACTTTACAGATGACTCAGGGTCAATTAAAAGGGATCATTGTGTATATTTATACTATACTTATAATATAGGTTTGTCTCAACGCGCTGGGAGGTTCGATGTTGTTGGTATTGGTGGTTAAGCTTTTACGCTCACAGTTTGACACTTCTTTCATGTTACTATTGATCAAGTCTGGTTTTGCAGTGTTTGAAGTAGGCCTCTTTAGGGGGTTTGCTTTATAAAAGACACTAGTGAATGAAGTCCCAAAAGCAGTGTATGTGGTAGTCGCCACTTTTGTTAAACCCGACGGGGCATGACTGGGGAAGCAAAACGCTTCCATATGGCTGTGGGACACAGTGTGAGCAGCTTCTGCCAGCAGGGCCTGGCTCCCTCTGCTGCAGCTCAGGCTGAGGACAACACAACTGCACTTCCTGTTTATTTATTTAGATCACTAGTTATCACATACTTATGTATGGTGGATACGGTGTATGACAGCAGGCTTTATAATGCAGATTTAATAATAATAGCGTCCATAAAAATCAAGGTGCAAGATTATCACATTGTCCGCATAATGTTGCTTTACAGTCGTTATCACTTTACAGTCGCTTTACATAATAACTTCCTATAAATGTGTGTGTGTGTGTGTGTGTGTGTGTGTGTGTGTGTGTGTGTGTGTG
>NC_045748.1:10573395-10577356 GCF_008692095.1 Etheostoma spectabile | reverse complement strand
GTGTGTGTGTGTGTGTGTGTGTGTGTGTGTGTGTGTGTGTGCGTGTGCGTGCAAATTCCATAAGAAATAATCAAACTGATGTAATGTGTTAAAACAAAACCTTAATAACTAACCATTATTTCGATTAATCTGCCAGTTCCTCAAGCAATGATGTGATGTGTGAAATATCAGAAAATATTGGACAAAGAGCCCCAGTTGACATATTAAAATTCATTGTTAGGTCTAAAACAAACCAAAACCTAAAGAATATTCGTATTAATTAATATTATAAAAGACAACCAGTAACTATACATATTTGACAAGGTTGAACCAGTGTGTTTGTGGCATTTTGGCTTAAAGAGTAATAGTTGCAGATTTATTTTCTATCGACCGACTAATCTTTATACATAAGCTGTATAATTTTGTTAATTTTTAATTACATGTTGATTGATTTGTACTTTGAAATAGGATCATATCATCATGATATAATGCCATTTAAGATTAATAAGTATAATGTGGAGCAATCCGCAGGCTTTGTATGTGAATAACGCATTGTTACTGTTGTCATTAATGTAAAATATTGTCAAATAAGACATTTCTTTGATGTCAATGTCTGGTAGCGCTCTAAAAAATCAGTTTGTGTTACTTTTGGCACTGTGCCATACAAGTGTGTGTCTCACTGCCACTACAATTGATTATTCTGCTGATTTAATCACTATTAAATGTCCAGCATAATTGAGTAGACAGCGAGATGACAACAGTCCAAAAACCAAAGAGATTCAGTTAATGACATAAAACGGAGAAAAGCAGCAAATCCCCACATTGGAGAAGCTGCAACCAGAGATTGTTCATTATATTTGCTTAAAAACGATTAATCGGTTATCAAAATAATTAATTTTTCTAACTAACTAACACTCTCATTAATGAATGGTCTATTCTTTGCATCTCTAGTCATCATCTTGCTGGTTCTGGACTCGGTCTTCTGCCACATTGCTCTTTAAGACAGCCTTATTCCAGCCGTGTGGACAGTGTCCCCTAAATGGGACAGCAGACACTAATTATCCTGCCCAAGTGGCCGTGGCCCGGACGCTGCGTCACTCTCTATTAATTGGCTGCACCTGTCTCTTGTCATCGGTCATAACCAACGCGGTCTCGAGGAAAGGTTGCAGGGATCAAGGAAGCCTTGGCCGCTGCTGTTCTGCAGAAAACTGCTTGAGATAATCCAGTTTTTGGCAGCGGGCTTGTGTATGTTTTGGAACTGCCAGGTTTACACATCTCTGGCCCACTGTAGCATGTCTGCCCCATATGGGGCACTTGCTCGCTGGAAACA
This sequence comes from Etheostoma spectabile, assembly GCF_008692095.1. Classification (NCBI taxonomy): domain Eukaryota; kingdom Metazoa; phylum Chordata; class Actinopteri; order Perciformes; family Percidae; genus Etheostoma; species Etheostoma spectabile. The sequence goes on along the minus strand of NC_045748.1, from coordinate 10,576,047 downwards.
GTTCCAGACAGCGATGCATGTCTAGGAGGAGGGGGTAAAGAAATTCTTCTTTTTTTTTTTTTTTAAGAATAAAAAGCCAGCAGAACGTCGCTTGGACTGTGATCAACGTCAACATTTGACCATGTGCACATGTACTTTGTCTTTTACTCTCAAAAGCAAGCAACATATTATCAGCGGAATAGAAAACTCAACTAACTTTAACTGATAAGTGTCACGAAAAGATACCCTCAATATCTTCAATTATCTGGCTGATAGAGCGCTCTGAAAGATGAACCTTGGTCCGCTGCAGTGGTAATGTGTTGGTCTGGATCTCTCTGCAAGGTCATGCAAATTCCTGTGTTGAGGTTGGATTCCTCCACTCCAGCTCCCAGTCCTCCTTGGCTTTTGACCGAGCCGTGGCGTGCCCCCTGAGGGGAGTTCACCCAGCCATCTTGTTATTCCAGCACATTCATCCACATCACTTGCTTCAGTCGTTAGTTTAAGTCCACCATAGCAGGGAGAAGCTGTTGCTGCCATCCTTGGGTGTTCACATTTTTACTTTTAAATACACATTTGACTTGTTGTGGCTGTATTTGAACTTAAAACAGTTTGACTTTATCTGTAATTACATGTCTCGAAAGTACCTCGAAGGACTGAAAATCAAAATAAAGAGAAATCCAAAAAAAAGGCAAGTACGCCTGCTTGTACATTTTGGAAAAGGATTGAATTTTTGATGAACCATACAGTCATCACTGTACTATATTTAAGGTTATCGAAATTCCTGTGTCAACCTCAGACTCCTGCCAGACACTGGAGTATTAAATGCAAGGTTCTGAATCATGAGAGAGTTTCTTGGTCTTCTGCCAATCACTTCATATGCTTTCTTTATGAAAAGTTAATCATCCACAGCTCTCTGGGTTTCACGTTTTTTTTTTTAGTTTCTAAAAGAGTGTCAGCAGCTGGTAGACCGAGGCTGCCGGGACTAGAATGGATTCACAAAAAGGATCCATAATGCATCGCGCTTTGCCCGTTTATTTATTATTTGATGACAACATGAGTGGCTTTTCTCTCTCTTTTGGTTTTTAAATAACCATCGGAGTCTCTTCTCCTGCTGGCAGATGGAGAGTCCTTTTGGATGGAGATAGCGAGGGCACGCTCCAAAATCCTCCTTTTCCTATCCTTCATTTCATCTTTCAGGATATAAATCACCTGTACTGAATATTATTATTTATTTATTTTTGGGATTTGCAACCAAAAATAGTTTTTTAATTAAATTTCTTAAGAATACATTCAAATTACAAAGAGGAAAAAAAGGTCCAAGGCACCGTTCTTGGGAAATTATTTTAAAAGGTCTTTATTTACATGGCTATTTCAGATCAAAATGTTACATTTCGACCCACGCTTATCGGCACAAAGCAGCCATCTTCAGGGTGACACATCTTCACGCCCCAGACTTTTTTTTTTTTACACCCAACGTACAATCGGTTCTGTTTCCCCTCCTGCTTTAGAGCCAGTGCCAGACTGATATAAGTGCTTGTAAAGGTTGTGTTTTTTTTTTTTAATTTTTGGACAATGTATTGACTATGCCTGTAGTTGGAGGTATTAAGACGTAGGAACCTAAACAGCTATTTGAGAAAAGGGTAGCTGTTTAATATTTAACAGTTGGAGTATATTATAAAAACTCAACTTTAACTCAACACTATCAAAACTTGTTTTTTTTGTTATTTTGTCACTGAAAATATTTGGGAACCCTGTATGCGTTTATGTTAAACAATTATGGCCATTGTGTAATCCGATTTTTTAATTTTTTAAACGTCAAATACAGATAACAGTTTTGGCCTCAATCCGAACCTCAAAAATAACCATGCACATAATACTGAAATCGTGATTTATCTAGTCTTGTCAAAAAAAAATAGTGGTTCCAAAATAATTTGTAGTGTTGTGATGTCAGGGTCTTGAGAGGAATTTGCTGAGCCGCGAGGTGTGTCTTAACAGGTGTTGTCGGGGCTTTTCCTGTCCTTTCTGGCCTCTTTATTGGCACCGGGGCTGTGGAGCCGATTGTTGGGCTGTTGCCTTGGATACGTCTCTTGTTTTCCGAACGGCAGCATGTCAAGGCAGGCGGAAAATGATCACTCAGTCCAAAGTGTTCCACGCTGCAGAATACATGTATAAATCCTCACCTCTTAGTCCCGGAGACGAGGCTGGACCGTGTTCAAGTGAGAGCCTTGCATCATTCCTGACTCACAGTTGGATATTTCTAGGACCTGACAACCCAGTTATTGAATCATATGAAGTCCTCACAAAAGTCTTCGAATGTCGACCATTCCAGAATTTATGGGCATATTATTTTGCCCAGTAATGTCAATATGCTGTCTTAAATCAACTTGCAATAGCCAAAAAATAATTTACAGCTGACTTGATTTACCAGGCTTTACCTGTAACATGTAGTCTTGCTTTTGCCAGATTAACCACTCGCTGCGGAGCGCAGGAGGGTCTGGCTAGTCCACACAGCGTTCCGGGATAGGAGAAAAACGTGCTCTGGTTTATTGGCATTTCTGTAAACCAATCGCAATCGTCATTGGCGATGTAAGCTCCGCACGGAGCCGCTGCAAAATAATCGCGTGAGAAAAAACTCAGATTGGACGGATAGTCTAGCTAGCTGTCTGGATTTAC
>NC_045748.1:10572064-10573385 GCF_008692095.1 Etheostoma spectabile | reverse complement strand
TCTGAGGACCAGGTAACCATAGTCCTCAGAAATCCACCAGAGGGTTGGAACGCCAACACCAAGGAAGAGGAAGGAAATCCTCTGCGAAAAAAACATCCGGCAGAATATCCTGCACCAGAGCAATCCCGGAACTGGAACGTCAAGGATTTAGACTATGTGCAATGTGACATTGTGATGGGCAGTTATAGCCTTTGAAATATTTTTATTATTTTTGCCAACCTCTGGCTCATCACATCTAAGTCTTTGGCTCAGAAAAGAGGTTTGTTGCCATGGTCCGAGACAGAGCTGAGCTGACGACTTCCTCACACAGAGCGTGACTCTGCCAACCAGTTCTGCTCCTGGCAACTCCGTCTGGACTCAGCTGCAACATTTTTTCTTGGAGAAGAGAGACAACAAACAACCGAATGTCTGACTGATTCCTCATGTGTATCCTCGGGAGCAGCAGAGACGCAAACGAGGAAGAGGCATGACATCAAATTGGCCACAGCTGTTAAAATTTGCCAAGGCCCTTTACAGTTAAAATATCACTCCGTTTGATGCCTCGATGCTTTGCCACAGACAATGTCAGAGATTTAACAAACGTAACGTGAGTGTTGGACAGCTAGAAACAGAAGAATGAAATAAAAGGTAAGAGAAGGATATAAGCGAACGTCAGTCCAGACAAGCAGATGTAAGAAACAAAGGCAGCCATTGTTTGGTCTGGAGATGCCTCACATGTTTCTAAGCCAAGGGCCCAGACTGTGCAGCTTACACACGCTTTGTGGCTCGGCAAGAAAATGGGACAAAAACAGAGCTGTCCGGCAGTACAAAAATATTATCATTTCCTAGCATAACATATCTGCTCTGCAACTGGCAGTAGTCTCAATAATGTGAACAGGAGCAATAATCAGCTTTTGCTGGTTCAGACTTCGAGCCTTTAGCTTCCAAAGGGGATGCTACCTTTAGTCAGGGGAGCCAGGATGTGCCTCGGCCTGCCTCTGTCACGCAGTTAAAGGTTTTACAAGTGTGGCTGGACATGAGCGGTGCCTGTAATACTTAATGTTGTGCCACTTGAGTAAAGGAAGTATAAAGTCTTTCATCACTTCTGCCACTAACAGCATTTGACAGTTGTGTATTTTAATGTTTTACAGGACATTTATGTAGTTTATCGCACACAACATGAAGGATTTTCACACGACTTTCCTCCAAAGTGGTTGTGCTCTGCTTTACGTACATGCTCACTGTTTGCAAAAAAATAACAATGATGTATAATTTATTAATCCCGCAAGGGGAAATTACAATTTACACTCTGCTGTTATTACACACACATGCTCAGTACCTA
>NC_045748.1:10571987-10572054 GCF_008692095.1 Etheostoma spectabile | reverse complement strand
AAATAGAGAGATGTCAGAGTGAGGGATGGAAAGGCGCCCCGAGCAGTTGGGGGTTCGGTGCCTTGCT
>NC_045748.1:10569203-10571977 GCF_008692095.1 Etheostoma spectabile | reverse complement strand
GCACCTTGACAGTGCCCAGGAGGTGATCTGGGACCTCTCCAGCAACCAGTCCACCACCATACTTTGGTCCGTATGGGGACCCAACTCCCTACCGACTGAGCTCCTGCCACCCCCTGGACTCGAGTCACCCGACTTGGACTCGAGTCAGAATCAACTGACGTATCTGATGACTTTAAACTTGACCTGACAAAATTGAAAAAAGTCTTGGAGCTTCACTTTGAATGTAACACCAATGGCAATTAATTTTGTGACGGGCACATCATGACTTGTTTAGGTCTCAAAGCTTAACGTTTTTGGACTTGGGACTTGATTTGGGAATCGTTAATCTTGACTTGGCACTTGTCTGTATTGACTGGGAACTGTTAACTGGAGACTTGGCTTGGGACGTGATCTGGGACTTGCTGGTTTGACTTGTAATTTGACTAGAGATTTACTGCTCCTGACTTTGGACTTTGTTGACAAGTTTATAGACTAGGGCTCAGCAATCTAATGATATTATATCAATATCGTGATAGATATCGTCTCAGATTTTGAATATTGTGAAATGACATAAGTGTTGTCTTTTACTGGTTACATTAAGTGATATACTTTTCTGAACATACCAGTCTTTTCTAGCTGCTGTATTATTTGCCTTTTTCCCCACTTTAGACATTATACCCTGGGGTCAAATCTAAGTGTGAAGATAATTTGTTAAAGCACCAAATGTCAACCCTAGAATATCACTGAAATATTGGTATCGATGTATTTGGTCAAGAACATTGTGATATTTGATTTTCTCCCTATTGCCCAGCTCTATTATAGACTTACATGTGACTTGCAAAACAATAATATTTCCCCATGTCTTGTGCTTATGTACAACTTAACCATCATTATCAATACAAAGAGAGGTTTTGAAAAGCCTCAGACAGCAGCTTAAAAGCATCGAGACATTGGAGTTAGTTTATGCAATTTATGCAGGTTTCAATTGCATGTTACTTCACTGCTACGATGACAATTACTCATCCCAAAACAAGCAACACATTGACATTTTGCTCAACGACAACACCTCATCTAGTGCTTTCCAGCAGCCTTGAGGGGAAGAATAACACTTATTTTGTTAAGGCTCCATCAAATTTATTGGAGTAACACAAGCCTTTCTTCCTCATGACATTCGCACACATTGTTTTTCTGTTTGTTTTATATTCCCACCTAATTAGCCATGAACATTACATTTTGAGAGGCAGAACAATTCTTGTTTGTTTGTGAAAACCAGTAACAATGAGGATGTTGATGTATTTTTTATTTTTTTAAATGATGAATTACCTTGTTTAACAGCAGAAGCCAGTGGAGCCTGAAGTCTGCTTTAACTATTTGTCTGTGAACCTGTTGTTCTGTCTTCGTTGTTGTCCGTTACAGGTTTAGTCTTTCCTAACCGTTATATACGTTGAGTTTAAACTCTTTTAACTTCATTTCTAACTTCACAGTGATGAATTACGGAAAGAGGCGCGGCAGCTGAAGAAGGAACTGCAGGCCATAAAGCAAAGGAAGGAAGAAAGTTCCAAACCTGAAGTAGATGAAGCCAAGGAGGGTATGTGGGCAGATTTTATTTTTTGATGGATGTGTATGATTGTTACTCATTATCGGGCGGTTGATAATATACTGTACATCTATCTCACCGCAACTAGATGCTTGAAAAGGAACTGTTTTAGCACAGAGCTGAGTGTGAAGAGTCTCCTAGAGGGTGGTCCGTGCTACATTCTCTGCTAATGGACACTTAGACAGGCAACCCTCTGATTTAGTCAATTAGTTGCAGACGGCTAAACCCCCCCCCCCCGCACGCCCTATCCAAGGGTCTGCATATTTGTGTTAACGCTCACTTAAAATTGTGTGGGTAATATTTTTTAGTGGCCTCCATAGTTGCACATCCAACCCCTTGTGTGTTTGTTAGTTTGCAGCTTTGCCCCGATGGGAGTCTGTAGAAATCTGCCCCCAAAACCTCCCTGGGTCTTCACCACACTGCAGTCTGTCACAGGGCTGTCAATCTTTGTTGATTTTTATTTATTTTTTTGCTGATGCTGAAACACATTTTTGAAAATTACAAAAACCGCTTAGGCACAGAGGTTAGCTTGAGGCTGTGTGTGTATATTGTTGTGCAACAAATACCTCGTGGGGGGTTCTGCAGGGACCTGTCTAACTGCGGGATTACCACCCGGCAAAATTTACCGAAGACCATGATGGGCTTTTGTTGCTCAAACATTGTTTTTGTCTCCAGAAACACTGATGGTTTTATTGTTTCAAACACACACACTCTTGACTTGCTGCCGATTGATTCAAGATTTAAGCATAAAATACATCATGACATTGTACTTTAACACAAAGACTAAGGTTTTGTTTGGGGCTGCAACAACGGATTGTTTTCAAAGTCAATTAAATTGTTGATTATTTTCTTGATTAATGGATTAGTTGTTTGATCTATATGGTAAAATGTCAGAAAATGGTGAAACCAAAAGACAACATCCTCAAATGTCTTGTTTTTGTCCACAAAGTTATTCAGTTTCCTGTCACAGCGGAGAGACGAAACTAGAGCGTATTCACATTTAAGAAGCTGGATTCAGAGAATTTTGACTTTTTTCATTAAAATGACTCAAACCAATTAAGCGATTATCAAAAATAGTTTGCAATAGTGGCCCAGTTAACACAGTTGGTAGAGCGGGAGCACATATGCAGAGGTTTACTCCTTAACGAAGCGGCCGCGCGTTAAACTCCGACCTGCGGCCCTTTGTTGCATGTCATTC
>NC_045748.1:10567639-10569193 GCF_008692095.1 Etheostoma spectabile | reverse complement strand
CTCTCTCCCCTTTCATGTCTTCACCTGTCCTGTGGAAATAAAGACCTAAAAATGCCCCCAAAAAAGATCTTTAAAAAAAAAAAAAAGTTTGCAATTAATTCAATAATTGACAGCTAATCAATTCATCTTTGCAGCTCTAGCTCGGTTGGTGTGTCTGACGTAATGTGTTGCTCCTAGTGATGTCTGCATAGAGTTAAGCTGTTTCTATAAACACCCGAGGCAGAAAGAGGCCTTCTCTTAATCGATCCAGTACTCAAGTGCTGAGTCAGGAACATTCCTGCATTGTTATACCGAGTGGCAACTAGCCTAAGCTCCTCCATTATCTTACGAGGTATTTCAGCTGTGCCAAGGACCTTCTGCTTTGTGCTTCTCGGAGGCAGGAGTTTCTTAAAAGAGTTCCTCGTTGCATTTTTGTGTTGGAATCCAAAGTTAATTCCATTAGATGGAATTCTAAGATGTCATGGGCCGATGGCCACTGCAGGGGAGACGGATGTCTGCTCAAATGCTGTAAATCTCGAAACTCAGCTCAGCCACAGAAGAACACTGCGGTGAGGGCTCGTTTTTATCTCATTCCACTGGAGACGCTGGACAGCACACACACAGGCTCCCATTGACACTGCCATCCCTTAACTCATTCTCCTGGCTCTGCAGCTCTGACTGCTCTGCAAAGGTCCACGTCTCGTGTAAATTCACTTGCATGCTTCTCAGACTGGTCAGTGGAGCTTCATTTGGGGCACACATAGTCTCGCATGGCCAGACCCTCTTCCACAGTGCTGCACAGGAGGGTCTGGCTAGTCCACACAGCATTTCGGGATGGGAGAAAAACGTGCTCTTGTTTATTGGCATCTCTTTAAACCAATCACTATCATCTTGGGCTGACGGAGCCACGGTGCCCCTGCAAAATAACCTCGGGAAGGAAGTTGTTTTGCTGGAACATGTGTACGTTCGAAAGTTGTTTTAGTCGTGCGACAGACAACTTGGATTCAGCTGATATCTGAGGAGCAGATAACCAGAGTCATAGTCATAAATACAACGCCAACACAAAGAGAGAGGAAGGTGTGGAACATCCTGTGTATCCTCCGGCAGCACCGGAACAATCCCCTAAATAAACATATAAACACCTGGCATAGTGCTCAAAACGGCCTCTGTGGTACTTTTTGCTACAGTAGGTATCTTCAGGACCACGTTTTGCCATGACAACACACACACTCACAGACTGACAAAGTGAAAACAATAACAAGCATGGCTGGCGTGGCTTGTTAAACTGTTGATGACGCACCAATTTTGTGTCTCATGGCACTTGAATAATATCTCTTAATAGAGCCCGACCGATAAAGGATTTTTAAGGCCGATACCAATATGATTATTTTGTTATTCGAAAAACCAATATGCCAAAATAGCATTTTTTATTTTTTTTATTTCCACATACGCGTTACAAACCTAAACAGACTTACTTTATCTTTAGTTCTCACTAAAATAATATGATAATAATTTGTTTTATGGTCACAATAGAACAGAGATACATCGAAATATATTAAAGTTCTGATAAATAAA
>NC_045748.1:10564884-10567629 GCF_008692095.1 Etheostoma spectabile | reverse complement strand
ATACAAACTTAAGATATGAAACTTGAATTCCTTTGAACAAAAACACATTAACAAAAAAAAATCAGTGTTGCCAACAGGGACGTTGTAGAGCGTCCTCTGGTGGACAACTATCACCCCCATCCACTAACAGGGACTTTGTAGAGCGTCCTCTGGTGGACAGACTATGCAACGCCATAACTAACAGGACTTTGAGAGCTTCCTCTGGTGGACAGACTTGCAACGCCATCACTAACAGACGTTGTAGAGCGTCCTCGGTGGACAGACTAGCAACGCCACACTAACAGGGACGTTGTAGAGCGTCTTCTGGTGGACAGACTATGCAACGCCATCACTACAGGGACGTTGTAGAGCGTCTCTGGTGGACAGACTATGCAACGCCATCACTAACAGGGACGTTGTAGACGTCCTCGGGGGTGACAGACTATGCAACGCCATCACTAACAGGACGTTGTAGAGGTCCCACTGGTGGACAACTATGCAACGCCATCACTAACAGGGACGTTGTAGAGCGTCCACTGGTGGACAGACTATGCAACGCCATCACAACAGGGACGTTGTGAGCGTCCACTGGTGGACAGACTATGCACGCCATCACTAACAGACGTTGTAGGCGTCCTCTGGTGGACAGACATGCAACGCCACACTAACAGGGACGTTGTAGAGCGTCCTCTGTGGACAGACAATGCAACGCCTCACTAACAGGACGTTGTAAGCGTCCTCTGGGGACAGACTATGCAACGCCACACTAACAGGGACATTGTAGAGCGTCCTCTGGGGGACAGACTATGCAACGCCATCACTAACAGGGACGTTGTGAAGCGTCCTCTGTGACAGACTATGCAACGCCATCACTACCAGGGCGTTGTAAGCGCCACTGGTGGACGACTATGCAACGCCATCACTAACAGGGACGTTGTAGACGTCCTCTGGGGGACAGACTATGCAACGCCATCACTAACAGGGACTTTGTGAAGCGTCCTCTGGTGGACAACTATGCAACACCATCACTAACAGGGACGTTGTGGAGCGTCCTCTGGTGGACAGACTATGCAACACCAACACTCATAACATGGTTGACCGTCCGTTTTTATTTTTTAGATATTCATTATCAGAATCATTCATTTGTCCTTATGGGTGATTCTGATGAAGAAATAATATTTATTAAAAAAATATCGGCAATTATAAATGCAGATACCGATATATCGGTAAATGCCTAATATCGTCCGATAATATCAGCCCGCCCGCCGATATATCGGACGGGCTCTATCTCTTAAGATGGACACGTGTTTTTGTTCATTTGGTTTTTGCTTTTAAATTGAGGTTAGACTCCAAGATGATTTTTATTTGTTTGCTATATTATTGTTTTAAGATCCATACATTTCCACAATATTACCATTAATCAAGTTAAGGCACGACTGCAATTACTGAAGCTAACAGCGTGACCCTCACAATTATAATAAAAACAAATATGGAGGCCGTTGCCTTCTTGTCATTTCCTTCTTTATTCAGTCTTCTATTGCACCCAGCCCATGGATGCATACAACAGGAAACAGAGGACAGATATTTCTCTGCAATGGTCTGATTTTTCTTCCTGCTATGTTGCTATAGATGTGATCCTTCCCCTCAGTCAGTGCCCGTGCCAGCAGCCGCCGGCCATACGGCTGCTGGCATGTGCACAACGTTAGAGTGAAACGCATATTGTCTCTTCAGAATTCACCTTTTTCCTTTCAGTTTTCATCACATAAATTATGGCATGTTCCTGAAGTCTGGTTTTCTCTTTCTTGGCATGACCGCTGGGTGCCAGAGCCAAAAATAAGAGAGCCATTCTGAAACCACTGTCCATTCAATACCCACCTTAAATGATGTGGCAGCATTCTTTATCCCGCTTAGATATTATTCAGGGTTATGCATGTGTGTGCTACTGCTGTCAAACGATTAAAATATTTAATCGCATTAACGTCGTAGTTAACTCGCAACTAATTGCACATTTTTGTCTATTCTAAATGTCCTTTAATTTTTTTTTTCTTATTTTTTTTTTCTCATTTTAATTTGGCATATAGCCTACTGTGTTCAATTTCACACTAACATTCACACTCAGAGCCAATAATCTCTCACACAATGTAACACTGTCCATCATTAAAAGGGTGAAAAAAATACAGTATGCAGTGTGTGCCCTTGGTGTTTTATTACACGGCTGCCTGTTGCATATTGTTGCAGCAGAGTGATATTTGAAACGGCAATTACCTGTGATCAAGATTAGCGTGTCATTTAGTCTCCTCAATATGCCTTCGGACAGTTTTTGTCCATGTCAGTTTTTTTCGTTCAACAGTCTTTCAGTTGCATAGTCGAAGATGGACGGTTGGGGTTAACCTCAAAGCACTAACTGACAATATCATTTTTGATGTGTTTTTGATTGATGACCAGCAGTGGTGTTGCGTCACAACTCGCCACTGTTTTCCTTGTTTGTTTAACAGAGAAGAGGAACCTTTCATCCCACACAAGAGGCATTTGTCGTCCACAACATCCTTTGGTTGCAACATCAGCAGCTTGATTTGTAGTCCAGGTGACAGGAGAGGGGAGGGACGTAGTTAGAAAGGCCATCAAAGTCAAAGATAGTGGTTAGCGACAACAGCTGGAGAAGGTGCTGTGTGTTCCTCATGTAGGACCTCGGGGCGTCGTCAGTCAGCATGTCACAGGCTGCAGCAGGAGAGGTGACGGGGAGGGGGGGGGGATGGAGGAAGATCA
>NC_045748.1:10562115-10564874 GCF_008692095.1 Etheostoma spectabile | reverse complement strand
TCATAAATCAAGAGTAAAAGGTTTGGCCCTCGAGCGGCAGAGCAGACTTCCATGTCGACACTCGGGTGAGCGTGGAAAGTGTTGCGCTTGGATTTTCCATGAAAAATTCCAGTGATTGCTCCGTATTTTTAGTATTCACAGCCAAAAAGCTCAGAGGAGCAAGAATAACTGCAGGCTTTTCTTAAATGACAGCCGACTCAAACGCCCCGTGGGACCGAAGCCTTTCGTTGTCACGTTCCTCCTGAGGTGAACTTAGTTTACACATACCTATTTATTTGCTGAAGAAGAAATGTACCAATGTACTTACTACAATGTACAGTGAAAGGTCTTCCACTACGTGGATGGATAATTATATACATTATAACAATTCATTTGAGATTGAATGAATTAGTGTTTTATAGTTTAATGGATTTATTTGTATTGCTGAAACCAGTTTTTTTCTTTACTTTGCATTCAGCTAAGTTTTTCATGCTGTCTGTGGCTCAGGAGGGACAGCGGGTCGCCCGTTAGACACAAGGTTGACATTTTGATCCGCAGCTCCTCCTGTCTGGAGTGTCCATCGGTGTGTAAATGTGTCTGTGTGTGAGTGAATGAGAGGCCAATGGAAAGTGCTTTGCACTTACAAATTCTCTTACAGTTTACAACAGACGTTATTTCCACTTTACGGTAAGATAATAGCTTTACCTTTCATAAAAGTCACCTTCTGGTGTTTCTGGCCTTTTGTCCAAGACAAATCTCCCTTGGGACAAATACAGAAATCTTGATCTTGATCTAAAGAAAGGCAAAGTTATCCTAATTCAAAGGAATACTTAAACATTTTTGGGAATACGCTTGTTGCAGTTTTGCAGAGAGTTTGATACCGTAGATCGATACCATTCTGGTAAAGCTAGAAGTTAGCTTAGCTTAGCATTGAGACTGGAAGTCTGCATGCTAAGAGCCCCTCTAGAGCTCACTCATCCTTCACTTCTCAGAGACAGAGGCTGAGGTTCGGACTATAATTTCATAAACTTGATTTATTATTAAGAGCTACACAAATGGACTATTGTGTATTTGTAGTAAAATCTGTGTGTATCAGTGCTATGTTTTACCTTTATGTAACAGAGGACATGTCTAGCAGGATTAATAAAGTATACATTATTATGATGCAGCACACATTAACAGAAACTCATAACATTGCAGCTCTTACTGAATGACAGGCAGTGGACTTCAGTGTTTTCTCTGTTACATCATTTGTTTGGGGCAGCTGAATGTGTCCCAGCGTCCAGCCCAGAGGCGAGGTGACGCTGTCCCGGGGCTAGTGGCGGTGTGTGTGTATGTGTGTGTGACATCACATTTTGTTGTGGAAAGACAGCGCTGCGGCAGCCAACAGACTGTGCTCACTGTCTGCCACTCTGTGACTTCACAGCCTGTGTGTCTGAGCTGGGAGATTTACAGAAGCACATTAACTGCATGAGACACCAATGTCAGCATGCTGATTGTCTCTCTCTCTCTCTCTCTCTCTCATTCATGATGAGGTACTACTTCACACATACTGCACAGGAGGACAGTTTGCCGGACAAATGTTACCAGAAGTCAGCAGTGACTTTAACTCTCTCTGCCTGCATTCGTAGCACCAGTCCGCTGCACTGTCTACTTTTACATTTTGAGCTGCCCCTAACGTTTATTCTACCAATTGGTTTTTTGATCAATCATTTAGTCCATAAATTGTCAGAACGTAGTGAAAATCTCAATTTCCCAGAGTCCAATGTGACGTTTTTGAAATTGTCTTTGTTTTGTCAGATCAACGGACTAAAGTCACAAAGATATTCAGTTTACTGTCACAGAAGATCAAGAAACCCAGAATATATATTAACATTTAACAGCCTGGAACTGGTTCAAGTGTAATTTAGGAGAGTTAGCTTAAAAATGACATTAGGTAGGTGAGGTAACATTTTATAAATAAATAAATTATTTCATAAATTATTCATATCGCTAATATTTCAGTAACACCAGTTTAACCCAGTTGTGCATGTGAAAAGTGCCACAATACTTGTTCTGATTTTTCTAAAGTCTTCAAATCTGGGACAGACATACTTTGGGAAATTATCTAACAGGACAACTTTGACATTTTCTTTTCATAAATAATGAAAACTGGATTTAATACGCTCAACAGGTATGTTGTTTATATTTTGAACGTATTTTGTAAAGTACTTTATGATTTGGTTTCACATTGCCACAGCCCTCTAGGATTTATTTAAAGTGAATAAAGAGTTATTATATTATTATAAGAGTTAATAGTAATCAGAAGTGGTGTCTCTCTTGTCTCTCCAGTGGATGAAAAGCCAGCCAATGAGGCGGTGGCTGAGTATCTGGAGGGACGAAAGAAGTACGAAGAGAAGAGGAAACAAAAACTAAAGAAAGGCTCCAGCAGAGAACAGCAGGTAAACGTCATTCATTCCTGAACATGAAATACAAACCAACTCAGGAGACAGAGTGGGGACTCTGTCCTCGTTAATAAGGTTTGTTGTGCGTATATCAAAGCATGTCTTGATCTATTTTGTTAGACACTGGAACTCCTCAATCGTTTCAAGTCCAAGCTGTCGTCGGCCATCACCGAGGAGGCTCCCGAGGACGCCGTGGAGGAGCTGGCAGAGGACGACGACAAAGGATGGTCAGTGAGCCTTCTGTGCTGCCAGGTTGAAGATGTGTCTGAAGCATAAATATAAATATATGTATATAGGGCAGAGAGAACAATACATACATACATACATACATACATA
>NC_045748.1:10559841-10562105 GCF_008692095.1 Etheostoma spectabile | reverse complement strand
TACAGTACACATACAGACATACATACATACACACCTGGACTTAAATTCACACCTGGTCACTTTATCACTTTATCACTGAACTCAACACTGACACTTTAATAATAATTTATGGTCTTTTATTTGTTTATTTGACAAATGTTGTTATTGTTGTTGTTGTTATTATTATTGTTATTTTGTTGTCTTTATACTATCTTTTTTATCTATTTTTTATTTCTTTTTTCTTGCTAAAACTGCTGCTGGAATTTTCAATTTCCTCGTGGGAGTCATCCCAAAAGGATTAATAAAGAGAAGTCTAAGTATATATATATATATATATATATATATATATATATATATATATACACACACACACTTAACACCTTTTTATCAAAGTCCTTCAAAGTCCTTCCCTACATATATATTATGTGAGTCTGGACGGACATGGATGTAAACTGCAACTTGACGTACAACCTTCTATTTTACTTTAGTATTTTTTTCTACTTCATCTGCGATTATTGTAATTTCATACCAACCTAAGTTAGGAGGACATTTTTGTCAGTGTTTTATGATGAACAGAACGTAAGCTTATGCATCTGGAAAAGAAGTACTGTATAAGACAGAATGAAATAGCTGCCGTGTTAAGTATCCTCGCTCCGCTTTAAATCACTGACACTATTCACCGTAGCAGGTCTTAGCAGCAGCGTGTGAGCACACCAGAGTCCTGAGAGCTCCTGGAGAGTTCAAGAAGCATTTTGGCTGACACGCGGCTTTTTCGAGCGGTAAATCTCGAGCGTGACAAAAGTCCTTTTTCATTAGCCTCTGCTGCTTGCGTTATTCCTATTGATGCCCTCGTGGCGAACACTGAATCAAAAAAGAAAGCCATTTCATATCACAGTAATACGAGCCTAAATGTGGCACTAAAATAGTCAAACACGGCAGAAACCCCTTCTTTAAAACAGGGATGATGAAGCTGACCAGATCCAACCTTGCTTTAGGGTTCTGATAAATGTGTGGGAAAGTTTGAGGTGTGTGCGTGTGCGTGTGCGTGCGCGTGCGCGTGTGCGTGTGTTGTCAAGTTAGGATTTCAACCCGCAGCCACCAGATTGGCCAACAGGAAATCAGCCCTGACGCTGTGTTTTCCTCTCATATTCTGTTTTTCACCAAAGATCTCAAAGTCTTACTACACAGAGTAGGGGCTTGAAATGAATACCATGTGTTTGAATTTGAGCAAAGTGTCTGTGTGTGAGAGATTTAGAATAACAAAATCTGTAGTTGCTATTAGTCTCGAGAAGCCCCCTTGAAGTGCAGTCTGTCTGTGTGTGTGTGGGGGGTGGGGGGGGGCTAATGAATCTTAGAGAAGCCTTGGCTGGCGTTTGGAGCCTCTCCCGGCTTTAGACACCTCACTGTGTCGCCCCCGCCAGGTATGGGCACGGAGGGAGGGAGGGAGGGAGGGAGGGACACGGGGACTAGCATAGCAGTCCTAGAAAAACACCAGTGGGAAGTCTGTGCCACTCTGGGAGCACTGCGAACAGAATGTGGGTTACAACAGGTCAGACATTGGAAGTCAAGTCTGGGCCAGAGGAGGTAAACTATTCCATCTGTGTCTGTGTCTACAAATTCTGACTCTCCCTCTTCAGCCCACTCCTCCTCCTCCTCCTCCTGCTCCCCCTCCTCCTCCTCCTGCTCCCCCTCCTCCTCCTCCTGCTCCCCCTCCTCCTCTCGGGCTCCACTAACACTAAACTCACATTGAGAGTCCATGCTATCAGTGCAAGGAGTTGCTCTTACAGTCCCTCCCGTACTCCTTAATTTCCACCCCCTTAGTCAAGCAAAAAAAGTGTCGCTAATGAAAAAAGAATAAATTGAAAACATTTAATTTGTCTTGTTACTGTTTAAATATATGTAAAACCTACATACAGATGTGAAAGGTGACCAAATGCCTTGATTTAAGGTTGAAAGAAAGCATGTAATGATGAAACATGGAGAGGCTTCTGTAGCGTGGCATCATGGCAGCATAGAGTGGGTATGATAGGCCCTGAACGCCGGGTTTCCTCCTCCCGTCTCGGAGCTGTGTGAGTCTGAGGCCGGACGGCCGGCAGGCTGTCAGCACCCAGACTGCTAGACAAATTATCAGAGGCAGCCCGCTCACACAGCAGGAGTCCTCAGGGTCTGCCAGAGTCTAGCCATGACATTCTAGATGAGCTGTCACAACTCCTGCCGATTTCAAATGAACGCTGGAGAGAGTGCAGAGTGTGTGCACATACACACACACACACACACACACACAC
>NC_045748.1:10553259-10559831 GCF_008692095.1 Etheostoma spectabile | reverse complement strand
ACACACACACACACACACACACACACACACACATCCAATCCAATCCACTTTAGTTATAAAGCACGATTTTAACAAACACAAGGGTTTCCGAAGTGCTGCACAAAAAGATAATACAGAATAAAGAGATAACACAATCAAAGCGCAATAAAAAGATAAGGTACCAAAGCGATAAAATAAAATAACTAAAATGCACTGCCAGCATAAGGTAACAATAAACAAGTATACACATAAGATCAACACTCCACCTGGTGTTAAAAGCCAAAGAAAAGAGGTGGGTTTTAAGGAGAGTTTTAAAATGGGACGGAGAGGAGGCCTGTCTAATGTGCAGGGGCTGCCCATTCCAACGTTTTCACACACACACACACACACCTGAATTGTGAACACTCAGAGATTGCAGCAGACACATACCATGTGCTATACACAGTAGACAAGGCATCACAATATTCTAAAATATACAACAGAGAATACACAGTTTATTTAGTGCTCATGTCAAATGTAAGTGATCTCTAGCAGATAAGAAAGACCTGTTGACCGGAGCAATCCTGGAAGTGGAACGTCTATTTATCATCACCTTTAAACCCTTTAAAGCTGTAAAGCTGATGATCAATAAGCTGATGATCAATAGACGCTCCACTTCCAGGATTACTCCTGGAAGTGGAGCGTCTATTGAATCCAGGAGATAATTCCAGGACATATTTGCTGTACAAATGTAGCCTAAAACACGCGTGACATTGCTTAGAGCACCTTTAACAGCATCTCATTGTGATTGGTTTAAAGAAATGCCAATTATCCATGCCACGTTTTTCTCCCATCCCAGAATGCTATGTGTACTAGACAGACCCTCCCCAGTTCCACAGCGTGCGGATGGTCTGGCAAAGCGAGACTAGTATGTTACTGGTGTAGATGCAGGTTAGTTTAGTGTGTGGACATCGAGAGAAATAGCGATGTCTGATGAACTGCAGTAAACGAAGCCAGTTAATAACTCATGATCAGGTCGAGGAGGGGTCTAAGCTTTTACTTCATCATCCCGCTCCCTCCTTCCCCCTCTCCCTCTCTCTCTCTCTCTCTCCCCTAATTTGCTGTAGCATCTCTTTTTGATGTTATTTCACAAATTGCCCCCGAAAAACGTATTTTTTTTACTTTTGACTAATTTTGACAAGTTGTCCGATTAGAAAACCGTCCATCTTAGAGGCGGAGGGATTGTTAAACTGTGCATGTTTCTCCTGACAGTCTCTCCTGGTAGGCCTTCCTAGTGTTGGACTCGTTGTTCAAACTCTGGCTCCTTTCTCACCGTCGCACAGCTGGCCAATCACAGCGTGATTGGGTGTCAAAGTCGGATCGACAATTCCGGAAAATTACAGAAACTGTCAGACACAGCCCCCCCTTTTTATCCAACATCGGAAAGATGTGTGGGGAGGGGGGTTTAAAGACGAAGATGGAGCTCTGATGGAGTTTACTGGCAGCTTAACAGTCTGCAGCCATGCGAGCCCCTCTGGGAAGCTTTACTGAAGCTCAGCGGTAAATAGTGCTAAATGAAAAAGTCAGGGAAATAGCCAGGATTCATCCTCTTGGGACCATGAAGGGCAATCCATCCAATAGTCGTTAGATATTATTAATACATGTTAGATATTTTAGTCTGGATCAAAGTGAGTGACGGACTGAGCGGCAGACTGGCTGCCATCCATGGAGCCCTGCTGTTAGCATGACTGGAAACAGCTGATTAGTCACTCCCGCTGTGTTGTTTAGATTTACTGATAGCATTCACACAGCAGCCGAAGGAATGGTGTCAGTGGGAGAAAATGGGTTTTATCTGTGACACTGATACCTCCTGTGAGGAATGTCCTGATTCTTTAATATGTCTTAGGGGGAAGAGAAACTGACTGGGGAAATGAAAGACACATGAGCGTCTCTTCTCTGGGGAGCAGGGCTTTCTTTCCGGATTTCTGAACTGCTAAAATCCCTCGAAATTATGAGCCCTGTTACTGTAACTCTCACTTTGTGCATTCAGATACCTGCTTAATGCTCCTCTGTCAAAGAAAGGGTTTTTGGTGTGGTTCTTTAAGTCATTTTTACTATAATTTCAATACCAATATCACTATGGTAGTATATCCCCCAACCAGACTCAATTCTTGCTGTAACCATTTTGTCAGGCTTCTCTTGTCTCTTTAAATTCCAACAAGGCTTAAAATCTGTGTTCAAAACACCGTGTGTGTCCCTATAGGCTTAAAGTGGCTGCAAATTAGCTTCCCACAGACAACAATACAGAGTATTCTGGGAATATTTTGGGTTTAGTCAAAATGAAGTTGAGCTAATCGCTATAATTTAACATTCAACCAAGTCCATTATGATTCCTTTTAGAGCTACAATAATCTACATTTTCCTATTCACGATGCATCATATGAACTATCAAAGTATGTGAATGCATGACTGCAAGCATAGCACTCGGCCAGTCAAAACGATATTTTAATTGTTTTATGCTTTTAATGTTAAGTTGTCATCTCGTTGTGTTTGTGAACTTATCTCAGGCCTAGTCCACCAGTACCCAGCTATTTTCTCTCTTTTGTTCTCAAAGAAAATCCTGTCCACACAGGCACAGTGTCCAAATGAAAACATAGAAACACAATTGAAGCGCTGTCATTGGCACGCCAAAGTCTGAAACCAAAAAACACGTTACTATCGTAGCTACCTGGCTGCAGTGGTGCATTATTCGCTTTATAGTGCATTTTGACCTCTCTGTTCCTCAATATAGTGGAAGAGTCACATTTGCATTTGTGCATTTATGTGTAGACATGTGAAAAGTCCTGTTAGTGGTTAGAAGCAGCACTGAGTTGGCCACGTCTGAGAAGATAAAGGTGCACGCGCTGACATTAGCCAAAAACTCAGTTTCCATGTCTGCACTTCAACACTTGATCAACAAAGAAAATCATCAGCCTGGCAGGAGTTTTCTAGAAGATTCATTTTCATTTCATTTTGTGAACTAAAATACAGAAAATGTGTTGACGAAAGGTCAAAACGCAGAGAAAAAGCTGTATTTTTTTGTTTTAGGTCTTTATTTGAGTGGACAGGTTAGACATGAAAGGGGGAATGACGTGCAGCAAAAGGCGAGGACCGAGCCTCTGTATGTGGGCGCATGCTCCGCCAGGCACCAGAAAAAGCTATGTTAAAAAAAAATCTGTTGAACCCCTTTTATATGCCTGTTTGAATACAAATGAAGTTTATTATAATCATTTAGATGCTCATTTATTATCACTGGCTGAAAAAAAACCTGCTGTTTTTCAATTTCAAGTTTTTCCCAAAATCTAAATCTGTTGTAATCTAACTTGCTTAAAGCAAAAGAGCCTCCTAGTAAAAGCTCTGCAGAGCGGTGATTTAGTGGATCCTCTGATGCTGTTCTTTGAACTCTTTCCCCCCCTTTCTCCATCTGATTTAGGATGGCCCATGTTCTGCAGTTTGATGAGCAAACCAGAAAAGTCAAGGATGCCGCCATGCAGGACGAGGACACGTTTGAGATCTACGACCCACGCAACCCCGTCAATAAACGGAGGAGGGAGGAGAGCAAGAAGATCATGAAGGAGAAGAAGGCCAAGGTAAGGTCGTAGGTCGGGGTCCTGCCCAAGCCCTGAGGAACTCCTCACCATCCGGCCTGTCCACTTCACACCCCACGTTGTTGAACTGTGTCCTGGCTCCACCATCTGGATTGAGGATGCTGATCTGAGCATTAACGATCCCTGTAATGTGTGATGGAAAGGCTTCTTCACTTAGGACAGCTCCAGCCGGACCACGCTCAGTCACTCAGACAGCTGTGGTCCGAGTGATGATTAAGGTCATGATTTGATTATGTGTAATGTGACGCTTCTTTGCCATACTTCTTCTGTTTATGTTATGTAACATTTTAAATGTGAACATTTAGAATAAATAAATAGCATTGGTAAACAGTCTGTAATGATTTGACTCTTTCCACAATCAAACAGCTCTGCCATCCATTTTAATCGTGACCAAAAGCATAATGTTCAGTTTATGGCGACATTGTCAGAAATGTCTTAACCGTTGTGTTGTCTGCCCGTCAACCATGAAAAAACGTTATCGCTTAGTTAGTTATCTCTGACATTTTTGTCACTTTTTCCATTGTTGTGGGTGCTTTTTTTTAATGTTTTTTCCAAAGTTATTTGAAATTTCTTATTTTGACATTTTCATCTTATTTCAAAGGGCCATTTTTTGTGATTTAAAAAAAACTGAAAATTGGTAAAATTTGACCCAAGGACAACACAAGGGTTAATTTTAATCTGTTTATTAATCCCCAATGGGGAAATTACAATTTACACTCTGTGACCACACTTGTTAGTAGTCACACACAGTCCTGAACTACACACACACACGCTCAGGATCTGCACATGCACTAATGGAGAGATGTCAGAGTGAGTGGGCTGCCAGCCGAACCAGCGCCCTGAGCGGGTGGGGGGGGGGGGGTAAAAAAAACGGGTGCCTTGCTCAACAGCACCTGGCAGTGCCCAGGAGGTGAAGTGGTATCTCTCCAGCTACCAATCCACTGCTAAGCTAAGCTAACGTCTTCTGGGTTTAGTTTCCCATTAAACAGACATGAGAGTGGTATCAATCTTCCCGACTAACTCTTAGCAAAAAAAACGTACTTCCCGAAATACCAAACTATTCCTTTAATGCCGAGGCGGACCCAGTGAGGGCCTAACCACTCCGTTGTATTTTATATTCCTCTGCCACACTGTCCTGCTCAGGTCACCACTGGAGCAGTCAGAGCTTGTAAAACGGAACTGTTTAAACCAAAGACTTTACCTCACCGCGGTGGTTTTCGGGGGTAAATGATCTGCCACTGCCATGTGTGTGACCAGGAGCTGCATTTGGCCAGCACACTATTTTTTACTGCACTTCTGGGATTATGCTTAAATTTTCATATGGAACAGGAAGGAGAGTTAGTGTTACATTATGAGCCCGACTCGGCCCGAGCTGCCGCAAATCTAAAACAGGTGATACAGTGATCTAACTGGCTGTGTGTGCTTCTGGGTCCAGGTCAGGTTGAGATGTGCCTGAGATGAGAGAGAAGCTGAAACAAGAAATCCTCAAATATTTTAATAAAATATAAAGTTATTGTATAGTAACTAGGACACACAGTATAATATGTCTAAAAAAGTCATTGTATGTTGAAAAAAGTCATAGTATAGTATGCAAAACACTCATAGTCATGTACATGACATAAACTTCAAATAAAAATATTGTTTCCATCCATTAAAATGGTAATAAATACTTTTTTTAAATATATACAGTATATATATATTTTTATTCCTGTTAAATAAATTAAAAAATCCTGTTTTAATTCCTGTATTTACTTTATTTTGCGCTGATTTTGAACCCAATGTGGGCACCTTGTGTTCAGACCCAACCTACCGCACCACCAACAAGATTACCCTCAGAGCTGATCTCCTCAAAACAAATCAGGCTGGAACCCATGACCACTGGGCCAGCATTATATAACCCTGACGCCATCTTATCTGACACCATCACTATACGTTCACAGCTTATTTGGCCTCTTCCTTTGGGGTTTTAGACCTTAAAGTTCAATGATCTCCACTGGGTTTGAACCCTCAACCTTTAATCTTCAGGGAGACCACCAAGTGTTTATCACACTGAGCTATTTGCAAAGTCTGAAACCTTGTGGTTTGATGTTAATTTACATTTTGTATTTTCGGTTAGGGTCAGCTTTGATTCTACTTGCTACCATTGTCACTCTAACCCTACGTCGTCTTCCAGTCATGGACGAGCTGCTGCTGCTTCTCTGTGCGGCCCATCCAGACGCTAAAGTGGGATTTTTGCGTATGCATCTGACGCTGAGAACCGCTGACCAAGTAAATAGTAACTTTGGAAGATACCATGTTAATTACTCCGACTGCTGAAGGTTCATATTAACTTTAGATGTAATCTGCGTTAATGCATTTTAATACAGAATGAAAACTGCTGACTTTTCGAGGGGTTGTTTCAGGTACTGGTGAGACATGAAATACAGTCCAGGACATCCAGTTTGAGTAACAGATCGAAAGGTTTGAAGGCTTATCAGACACCAGAACTCTGCACAGCAGTTTATAATAGTAGGAGACAGGATTTTATAACTGTGGAAAGTTATCGAGGCAGCAATTATTTTGGTGCAACAATCGAGAGGTCAGTAGGAATACAGTAGGAATACAGCTGTGACGGTCCAAAATAATCCAGCAGTAATGTGCACAAAGACGACGTTGCATTGTGGTAAAAGTTGAGCAAGGTCATTTTGTTAGCAAGGGATCTCTTTACAGCCAGGATGGACAGGAGGAAATCTTACAATCTCCAGAAACTCTTTAAATGTACATCTGCACATGTAAGTATTGCTTTTTAAGACTTGAAAAAATGTAAAATGATCCTTTAACACGAGCTGAATCAGGGCCCCCTTCTCCTTTAATATGCTTTACTTGAATACACGTCCTTATGTCACTGATCATATTTCACAGCTACTTCATAAGCTTATTTTTCATCCAGGCCAAGTCTTCCCTAATACATCACTTCATCTTCCCCCC
>NC_045748.1:10552047-10553249 GCF_008692095.1 Etheostoma spectabile | reverse complement strand
CCCCCCCTCTGTGAACAATAATCTCTCAATATATTACACAGGAGCAAAATTAGCATGCTCACTTGTTAGAACATACTTTAAATAAGCAGTTTTGTCTGGCAGCGCTGCGACGCTCTTTTGTTGCCATTATGTTTGTGGATCATAGTTAAATCTCCCCAGACACACCTTGAAAACGACATGTCAGTGCAGAGGTGCAGGAGCCTCTGCCAGCCAGAGGAAGAAGATGGAGCAGAGAGCTGTTAACAATAGCATATTCATTCCTCCACGTCCTGCCAAACACATGAGGTCCAAGCCAGGCCTGCCCCATGAAATGTCCAATACCACAGCAATTGGACAGGACTGAGCAGGAATGAATGCTATTTCTCTCCTCACACAGAAGGAAACTAAACTAAGCCCAGGACTACAACTAAGACCAAGGTTAAATTCAAAAAAGAAAACCCCACTAATATTTCACCTTAAACTGAAAGAATATTTAGCATCGAGTTACATGGAAGGCAGTTGTTATCTAACCTAATTTAAATTCGGGGTGAATTTATTCCATATTGTGAGAGATTATCAGAGAAAGAGTTAAGTATAATATTGAATTTTTGGTGAGATGTAACGTGGTTCGGTTTACATGTGGATGCCAACCATCCATCCATCCATCTTCATCCACTTATCCGGGGTCAGGTCGCGGGGGCAGCAGCTCCAGCAGGGAGCCCTCCTTTCCAGCACCTTGGAGTAGACTTTACCAGGGAGGCTGAGAGGTGTGAGACCCCTGTAATTGGCACACACCCTCTGGTCCCCCTTTTGAAGAGGGGAACCACCACCCTGGTCTGCCACTCCTTAGGTCCCAAACTTCCACACAATGTTGAAGAGGTGTGCCATCTAAGACAGCACCCCCACACCCAGAGCTTTCAGCATTTCTGGACAGATCTCATCAGTCCCTGGGGCTTTGACACTGTGGAGTTGTTTGACTAACTCAGCGACTTATACTCGAGAAATTTAGACACAGGGATGTCTGTCTGGGTCCAGGCTGAAATACCCTAACAACTCTTGGATGGATTACCATGAAATGTGGGACAAATATTCATGATGGCCAAAAGGATATATAATAAAGACTCTGGTCACCCTGTGACTTTTAATCTAACACCGCTCGCAGAAACATTTGAACCAGTTCAGACACAATCCCACTCTAGACAATGTTCTTCAAAGATACCACC
>NC_045748.1:10550630-10552037 GCF_008692095.1 Etheostoma spectabile | reverse complement strand
AGGGCCCAGGCCAGCTGAGGAGGGATACTGCACGTGGTTTGGTCCTATTAACAGAATCATTTCCAAATACACACCGTATAGAGAGTTGGTTTACAAAAGGAAAAGGATTTTTTTTATTTAAATTTGACTTTAAAGCAGAGTGGTATTTGTTGTTGTGACTGTGCTATTTTAATATCCTAAAGACAAGGACAACTCTATCAATTGAAATCTGAAGTAGGGCGTTTGATTGATGAATGTCTAGTCAATTAATAAAATTGCTAGCGAGCAGACCATTTTGTCCTTAGAGCCACTTTTTCATTGTAATGAGAGCGCATGACACTAAGGACAACTAAGACACTATGAAATAGGAAGATTTATTCATCCATAAAACATTGTTACATCAGAACATAATTACAGTTACAAGCTACTAAAAGAATATGTGTTAAAGAGGGTTCATATAACAGTGGACCATCAAGACTGCTGTCAAAACGTCAACGTGTCTCCGCTGGATGTCCTCGGTGCGTCCGTGTTTTATACACAGATTCACCGTTTCCTTGTCGACAGTGAAGGACATGGAGGCTATGAAACTGAGACAGAAGCAGCGTTCCAATGTAACTGGACGGAGTAATAACCATGAGCCCTGTAGCTCTCTGGACTACGACTACACCCCCATTATCATTTGTCCTCATTAGCTTGCTGTCATTTAAAAGTCGTGGGCGGTTGGAGCAGAAGAGGCTACATCCTGACATGATTCATTCTTGATGGATTTCATAATGTTCTCCCGAGAGAGGATGTCCTTAAGTATGCCGTACATAGAGCGCGCTGTTCAAGAGCACCATCTACCCAAATGACACTCACACACACACACACACACACACACACATCATTATTCAGCCTCACCCACAACCAAGCAAAAGCTCTTGGCTTTACTCCATTGGCCTAAGTGATTGGCTATTGATTTTTTATACACTTAATCCATTTATCTGCTGTCTGTCCTGCTGACAGAGGACAGTACATGAACAAATCCCTTAAAGGTGACCCAGCTACCTGCTGAACCGCTGCATGCAGCGTGGAGCCGGAAGAGTTAAGGCCTCCACACGCTTGAAACTCCCTCCTGTTCTTTGACAAGTGGGCCCACTTCACTCAGCGATCGGCTGGGCGCTAACGAGTGCAACACCAAGGATGTCTTCCAGGAGAGAATGTCTCATATTGTCCATTGTTCCCCATTATGTTTTGCCCCTTCTCTGTGATAACAGGCTTTCCACCGTGCCACTGAGTGTGGCCGTTCACACACAACACTTCATACAACCGTCTTTGTTCGAAGCAGAATCCAGCCTTTACAGATTAAAGACTGATCTGGGACCCTGACTTTGGGGCAGGGCATCAGAAACATAATCAGAAATACTTTATTGATCCCCAAAGGGAAAT
>NC_045748.1:10547278-10550620 GCF_008692095.1 Etheostoma spectabile | reverse complement strand
GTGTTACAGTTGCACAAAGTATATAAATATCAGATAAAGAAATATGAGGAGTGTGAATATGTAAGGTACTTACATAGTTAAAGGAATTTTTATGATGCAGTATGTACTTAATTAAGGAGTTGTAATGGTGAACAGTAATAATGAATAAACAGTAGCAGCAGAGTATTGCACAAATTTTAAGCCAATGTTATTGCACAAAACAGAAATATTGTTTACAACTGACTAAGTGTCCATGTGTCAGACACTTAGAAGAAGGAGTTATAAAGTTTGATGGCTCTGTGGTGCATTTTGGGAAAATAAGTATTGCAATGAAAGAAATCAAAGGTTCATGTTGCCACCAGGGCCCTCCCATATTCAATTAATTTCATGCGGATCATCACGATTGGTGGATTTTCTCATGAAGAAGCACATTTGCTATATTTTTAAAGAGATTTTTTGGGCTTATTTTTGACAGGACAGAGGGTAAAGAGAGTGGGGACAACACGTAGAAAAGGACTGCAAACCTGGCAACCCGACAAGGGCTGAGCCTTAGTACATGGGGCGCACGCTCAACTAGGTGAGCTACCAGGGCCCCCCACCCCACCCCCCATTTGCTAAATTATTTTAAGCAGAATTTACTTTTGGGGAATTATGACAAGTGATTTCAATGTGCCACTTTGTGATGTGACAAGGCCGTTAGGAGGTCCTGTTGAAACGCAAACAATACGTATGTTTGTGTTTGCTTCACAGCTGATTAGAAAAGTGCGGAGCTCTTGACACTGGACAGCTTTGAAAGAGGCCACGGTGCACAGATGAAACACTTCTCTTCACATCTTTAAAGGTGTGAAAGAAAAAACGCATCCTCCTGGTGTACGTGAGGGCTCATGCCCTCTCCCCCGCTTTGATCTCGTCCATGGAAGTTCAATCTGGGCCTCAGCTGTGGGGAAGAGCAGCGAGGCTCAACAGGACTGAGCCTAACCAGAGCCCAGGAGATAGCAGGTGCCGGAGCCGCGACCTTTCGGCCAGCATTCCTGCTTGTCAGACCCCCGTGCATGCACTGTTTCCACCAACACCATCTGGGCCTGTTTGTCCTGCTACACTGTGTTCGAATGGAGGAGTGTCGGAAACGCTTCAAGCACTCATCGACGACACCGCAGTACCACGGCAACTTTGAAAAAGAAGGATGAACCCTGAGAGAGATGCGTTGTTTGTCCCTTCGCTAATCCTCACAACTAATCCTCACACCTCCGAATGATTCAACGGCCCGTCATGAGGTCAGCAGATTCCCAGAGAGAATTCAAAAAACGTGGCTGAAAAAATCTTGAAGTTTGACAGACCGGACGCTGATTTTAGCATGTTTTTGAATATTTTGTGAATATTTTTTGTGCGTCCTTCTGTAAGAACTGTAATAACGACTTGCACACCTTTGTTTTGCCATGCAACTTCTTATCCTCTTCTTTCTTTATGCTAAGCTAAGCTAACCGTCTTCTGGCTGTAGTTTTTATGTTTAGTTTACAAAACATGAGATTGGTATCGATCTTCTCATTTATTCAAGAAAATGAATACGCTTATTTCTCAAAATGTCTTAACTACTCCTATATCTTCATGTTAGTACTTCAATGGCACATCTTGCACACCTTTGTTTTTGTCATGAAACTTTTGAGGAATAGTTAATTGCTGATTAGCCAACGGCAATGGCTTCTGTCACTGTCCGTTTTCATTTGACGTGCAGAATCCCAGAGAAGAGAAATCTGTTCCCAATCATCTCTACACCTCTTATCCTAAGCAGCCTGTGAGCTCCGTGTGCTGGGAAATGACTGTGTCACTTATTCAGTCAAATGCTTATGCGACGTGTCAGGGAGACTAATATTATCACCTCGACTAATAAAGTCAACATCCAGTACTTTTCTTGAATTGGTTGTAAACAGTCCTGTCAGCCCAGTCTCCTGGCAGTTCATGAAATGGTGACTTTATTTAATCTATTGATTCATGTAAAGGTCATGTTGATTACAAATGTTGAAGTAATGTATTTCAACGGGAAGCCTATTACGTGATCACAGAACGATTACGGTAGCGAGTAGTATTGAAAAGCCATAAACTCTCACAGGTTGACCCGCGTGGTGGAGGGGTCAAACACAGGACTGACCGGGGATCAAGTCCTGCGTGTCGACTTTCTAATGGGACCAGGCCTCAGACAAACAGTGCTGAAACTAAGAAAATAGTTTCAATACATAGATTCAAAGACAAAGACCAGTAAAGCTACATGACATGCGTTGTCTTGAACTCAATCTTACTTTAATTGCAACATCATCATCAGAAGGCCTCTTGGCCGTGTGTACATGCACAGTATCCAGTGAACGGCTTACGTTTTCTAAAAAAAAAACCTTTTGTTTGTATGTCCCATCTACAATGAGCTATTGTCGACGTATGTGCGCACATAATCGCGAGCAAATGTTTCGTGTGAAGTTGCCGCCTCAGGGCTGTCAGGTCATCTGCACATGAACTCCATCACCTTATCTTTTTTTCTCTTCTTGTCGCCCTCAGCTGTGCGGGGTTAGGACTAATGTAATCACAGACCCCGTGTAGACGGGCCAGCGCGGGAGACAGAAGCTGGGCCAGACGTACAGGTATTCTAAACTGGTTACATTAGACCAAACAGGCCGTCTGTCTCCCTCTGTAATTGGACACTGTGGATTAGAGGGAGTCGGCTGCGTTTCCCAGCCAAGTGAGCTAGTTACCGTTTATTTGGAATTAATTACCAAGGAGAGTGGAAACCTCACAGTTCCCAGAGAGTGAATCCAGACACTTGAGGCCATGATGAGAGGAAGGAGAGTGCCATACCAAAGCTATGGCAACAGAGCTGTGAGCCTGGGACAGTTCAGAAAGGTGTTTGACGCGGCTCTCTTAGAGTAGCTGATGTTTATTATGTTTGAATCTCCGATGATGCAGCCAGTGTGTCGGCGTTAGGTTGATAAGGACAAACGTTGCCCCCCTTCTCCGATTCGGTCATCCTAAACTGAGGCAGCGAATGAATGGATTTCTTCAGCAGTGGTAACGGGGATCCTGGTGTGATGCCATTAGCTATTCTCGTGCTGTGGGTGCTTTCCAAGAGTTGAGTGAAAGGACAAGAGAATATATCTCTTAAAGCCTGTGAGAACGGAGCATCCACCCTGGCAACCAACACTTCTCACTTGATCCTCGGTGTATGCTGAGCTCCTCTCACAGGGATCACTTGTGTACACCGCTAGAAATGTTGCACAGTCATGTTATGATGTGTTTTGACAAGCAGGGGGGAAAAAAATGAATCCACTAATAGAGTCTCTTTAAAAGCTGCTCTTTTTATTGTATCTACTTTAAAAAAAA
>NC_045748.1:10539745-10547268 GCF_008692095.1 Etheostoma spectabile | reverse complement strand
AAAAAAAAAAGGGCTGGTGAAGAGTTGCATCACTGCATTTTTTTTCACTATGCTAAAGTTCAGTTTGCATGCAGTGAAATAAATGTACAAGTGAGACAACGCAATAAATTAGCATAAAATTTACATTTGAAAAAAAAAAAATTAGTAACAGTGTACCAACATTAATACTGAATATAAAATATATGCAACTAATCATGATGCTTTTCATTTCTCTTGCACTTTAGGTACAGGTAGAAGCAATGTGACATTCAAACATCCAAGTTCACAGCAATGAGTACCAGTTTGAGTAATTTCACTTTTCTTTTTTTGGAGGCTCCGTGTCCTGCAGCCAGTTGATGAGTTAGTCCAAGCAGTTTAACTTGATTTCAGATGCTTCTCAGCATCCACTGTTCTTTCCCAACGGCCTCATTCAAGGTTCGGTAACCAATCAAATCTGCTCGACATTGTCGTACTGAAGGTGGCTACGAAAACGTAGCAGCAGCAAAATTAGAAATTAGTTGTTAACAGCTTCGATGAGATTCTTGCAAACTCCTAAGTTGTCCTTTCAGATTTGTAAAGACTCCCACTGTGCCTCCATAACAAGTGTGTGATGGAGACGTTCCCTTTCACAACCCCTACACCAGCAGGAATGTCACCTGGGTGAGTCCGTTCCAACCGGGTGAGTGTCCATTTTGTTGGTTTCACAAACAACAATACACGGTTAACAATGAAAATTCCCAGTGTGAGGTATTAACAGATACAAACAAAACATAACATGACCAGCATTTACCAACAGAGATATTGTCAAGGATATTATTTCATATTGTTTGGATCCAGCCTCACTTTTAAGCCCACTGGAGGGATGAATGGAAGCACCCACTGGATAGCACCAACAGCCTGGGGAAGGCCGTAACACTCGGAGCAGAACGGGAGGAAAAGAAGAGGTAAACAGCACTTCATGGAAATAAAAAATCAAATACAAGAGGGGGAAAGCACCACTGAGTTGGCTGTTTTTGTCTTTTCACCGAGGGACAAAGATGACGAAAGGAAAGGGAAAGAGAACGAGGGGGTAACTTTATCTGGCGGGGGGGTCTGAAGCCCAAATACGTGGTCTGGCAAAATATCCACAACAAATGTGATGTGTGTATATTTATGGCTGGTCATTTACTTAAAGGAATAGTTAAGACATTTTGAGAAATATGCATACTCATTTTCTTGCTGAAAAGTAGCTGAAAAGATCAATACCAATATCATGTTTGTACACTAAACATAACACTGTAGCTTAGCATAAAGAAAGTAGAGGGCAAGCTACCCTGAAATATACAAATAAACTTGTTTTATGTTGTATATTTAATTCTTACACAAAGAAAGTGTAAAGCATTTCACGAGGGGGGGGGGAGATAATATCATACGGCAGGTAGTCCGCCGCCGCAGAGGTCTCAGACTTTCATGCTCTCAACCTGCTCGGCTGGAGAAAGACTCTACTGAGAATGTTAAATACACGTAAATGGTTAAATACAGTGATGGTGGGCCTCGTTTTGAACTGAACGTAATGGATTGAAATGCAAATCATTCAAATCAGCAAAGTGTTTCTTAATTTCCGCCTCTACTTTTTACACTTTGCTTTTTGGGAAGATTAAAGAAATGAGATATGACGTGCTTTAAAGGTGCTCATAGATGGATGTATTTACAATTAGACAGAGCCAGGCTAGCTGTTTCCCCATTTTCACTCTAAACTAAGCTAAGCTAAGCTAAGATAAGCTAAGCTAACCATCTCCTTGATGAAGCTTCCTATTTACAGCACAGCCGTGAAAGTGCATGGTATCAATCTTCTTGTGTAACTCTCGGCAAGAAAGCAAATGTCGAACTATTCCTTTCACTCTCCTCAGCTCAGGACAACTTTTGATTAATTAATCATCCGGCTTAGAAAAAGTAAGAAATAGTGACTGCACTGTGATTCCAATGAACAAGCTGCTTCACAGAATATGCTCCTTCAAAATGAATCCTTCAATAGTGAGCTGAACTGTTTCGTGAAGGCCAGTTTGGGAAAAGTGTTCCATGTGGCCCAGGCACCGCCTCCCAACATATTTAACACTACGTAGGACTGACTCTGGGCGAGCTTTGATTTAAGAGTTGGGAACTAAGGCACCCGTCTGGGGAAAGAAAAAGTGATTTAACAATCCTCCCACAACCACGTGGTATTTTCTGGTCCTGGATTAACATCATATATATAATATACAAATCCTTACAGTATATAAGGGTTTTAACGTATGTTACAGTATGTCCTATTTTCATTCCAGCACAGAGATCACATTACATTCCCTTCCATGACAGTAGGCTACTATCTGACACAAACATGATCAGAGGACAATATCTCAGCTCTGTTTGGAATTGTACAATAAATATACAGTACACTGATGGGGTTTCTCCGTCATATCTGAGCGAGTAACTTGGCAAAGTATTTACACAAAAAAGTGCACTGAAGCCAAAAGTCTGCCTGCCAACAGCACCATCACAGTCGTCCCAAAAGAGTCCCCCCCCCACCCCCCCCACACCCCCAGCCCCCGTCCTGTCAGTGAGGTGCCCCCCCCCCACGTCTGTCCATCACCGGGGGTAACATCCTCTGCGAGCGATGTGTCCAGCACTTTGGATTCATAAAACAAAAGAAGACTAACAATGATATCAATAATTATTATTATAATAAAAATAACATCTCCAACGAATAATCTTCCAAGTTCCACTTCACAGAAGTGAAATTTAAAAACAAAGTTTGTGTCAGCGTTACGGGCTGAGCAGTGGTCTGGACTCCACCCACCGCGATGGAGGGCCAGAGGACCAGGTGTGATAAACAGGGAAACCCTTACTTCTCTCCGTCTCTTCCTCCAGCGCTGATGTCTCTCCGTCTGTCTTCCCCTGGGCCGGAGGTTTGAGGTTTTTTTTTCAGTCGGCCCTGTTTTCTTTTTCTATCGCTGTCAGTGCCGTATCAGCCTCCCTCCATCTGTCTTGCCTTTTTCTCTCGCTACGTCTCGCTTTCGTGCTCCAAGGGTCAGTGCCCCTGGCAGGTCTTGCAGCACATCTGTCTGAAGTACGCACGGCTGCAGAACTTGAACTTCAGCACCAGCGGGCAGTACGCCACTTTGTTTACATCTTTGCACTCTGCAGAGAGAAAGAAGAGGGCTGGGTTTAAGAGTGAAGAATTGTTATACATTTTAAATTAGCTTCCCCACTAACTTTTGTTTTATGTTCTTTTTTCTCCATTTGTTTCCATCACATTCAACTTGCAGCAACCTTTTTTTTCTTGCAATTTTTGAAAAAGCCCAGACGGTCATTTAACAACACTTAGCCCACTGCTGTACTGAAAGTATTTTAAGACCCCCCGAAACACTCTAACCATCTGGATGAAAACAAATATTTTGTTTGTTGCAAGAATAAAAAAACAAAACTGAAATTGAACTCTTTTTCCTAATTCAAATTGACATGTATGTTTTCCATGTGAATCTGAATGTACATGTACTTCATTATCAGTTATATAAGTGCAGTGTTTTTGCAGGCTCACTAAGTTAAATCTAAGACTTTTTAGTATCTTTTTAACACCACACCGAATGCAATTCAGAATAAAAGGCAGGTTGGTCTAACCTGCGGCCACTGTGTCGAGGAGTAAACCTCTATATATGGACGCGCGCTCTACCACGTAAGCTACCCAGACACCCTTCTAAGGCCCTTTTTAAGGAAACTGAATGCTTTTCGATCCAGTGCTTTACAATACTTGCAGGTTTCGTTCCAATTTTTCATTTTAAATACAAAATGTCTTAATATTTTGCTTGTGTTTACAAAATGAACACATCAATTCCGCCAACTTGATTAGGAAATATGTTTTTGTGCAACAAATGTACTATTTTCTCACCCAGATGGTTAGTCTTTATGATACCTTGCAGTGGTAAGTGCTTTTAAAAAACCCTTCTGTGGTTTTTCTTCAGAGAATCGGATGATTAGCGCTGTGACTCACAGAATACATGAGGGGCACAAACTGGGGCTAACCTGCTACACGAGGGCTGGTGCCATCTCCCTCAGGCCTCAACAGAATTAAACTATACTTGGACGCAGAGGCTGAGGCTGAGGCAGATCCTGGCCCCGTTCACTAACTGGGCTTCCTGCCATCCCTAAAATGCACACACACACACACACACACACACAAACTACTTGCTGGATGTCGGAGAGGCAGTGCTCTAAATGCCTTATCACGATCAGAGTGTCTTCCCTTATTAGGCTTTGGCCCCTGCCTCTGCAGAGCCAAATGAAACGAGACATTGCCTCACTGCTGTCCGTAAAGGAACAATTAGCCTACAGCTAATCCCATTAGCCAGCCTGTAAACGCTGCTCACGTTTTCCATTCAGGCTAATCGAAAGGCCCTTCTCTATGCATCTGAATAACCATCCATCATGTGTAAGTGTATATGGAGGGGTTGAGCTGTTTCGCTTTGACCATGATCCAACCTCACTGGAAAGATTAATGTAGCTGGCAAAGTGTAGAGGAGTGTGTCATCCAAGCGTGTTTAGGTCATAGTAGAACAGTGAAGATGAAGATAGAGACAGTTTATAACCTTTTCAATTGGGGCTTTGTGTGAAAGAAATGCAAGTGTAGCTCAATAGGTATTCCACATAAACCATCTGCCTTTGCATTTAAAGGAGCTGCATGTTTGAATAGAAACCGTCCGTCTGGTGAGCACAAAGAGTCAGAGTCAGATGTGTGTCTTACGTTTTGTCATCTTACCGTCGCCATTGGAGATGGGGGTGGCGTCACACTTGCTCTCACACTGCTGCATGGTGGTGGGTCGGAGGGAGTCTGCACACTCATTAGACAGCTGCCCGGTGTAAGACAGACACTGCACAGTCCTCATCTGCTGCCCCAGGCCGCAGTGCGCCGAACACTGCAACAGAAAACGTCGGCCAATGAAGACTGAGATTCAACAAAGCAAATGAGGACCATCTTTCCTCCGTGACCCTGAGTGCTGTAAGTCTTCACTCCCTCATGCACGCAGACACACGCTAAGCCATTCTGAGTAATCCCTGCACACACACGCTGCACGACTTGATCCAATTAACCAATCATCAGGACACGCAGGCAGCAAACGCACACAGCCGGCCAGAGTCACCTTCCCTATTGTCTCATTCAACTGGCTGCTTGTCAGTGGCTGTGTTTCCTAACTCAGAGTAACCAGGCCAACTGTTGCTTGTGAGTTTTATTCCCTCCTTTTTGTGTATGTGTAAGGAGCAACAGAGAAACAGACACACAGTAAATTCCTTTTCGTTTCTCTATCACTTTTATTTTTTACAGACAAAGAGCTGAGGTAGAAACTGTGCTCGGCTCAAGGAGACGAGGGTGAATCTTTTCAGATTGAATTATAAGGCCACGTCTATTAAGTGCTGCTGGCAGAAAGGCAATAACTACAAAGCATCAAAAACCTGAAATACCTTTATTCTATAAAATCACCAGTCGAGGTTGTGTGCCCCTGATGAATGGAAGTCTAGTATTCGCTCTCTTTTAGCTCTGTTTTGGTCTCCACCCACTCCTGATTGGATAGTGGAGCTGCTAAATGATCCACTGTGTTCACCAGCTAGTCTCTAAATGTGTCTCCTGTTTGGTACAACTCTGGATTATTCATCACTGGGTTGCTTTCATACTGAAGTAAACCTAAGAATGTGATGATTCTAAGGAGATTTATTGATGATTATTCATGAGAAATTATATCCTCAGAAAGAAGAAAGTCCCAGTGAATCTATGTGTGTCATGTATCCATGAGCTGTGATTCACTGCTGTTTTCTGCAACTGCTGACGGTGTTCACTCATGGGTTAAAAAAGCTTAGATAACACCTGCATGCACCTGACCCTTTCACAGTTCCCCAAACTCTCCACCCAGTTTGCAAAAATGGTCTTACAAATACAACTGCAGAAATGAGATAAAAACTAACAATTTTTTTTTTTTTTAAAGAGCCAAAAGAATGAAAGCCAGTAGATGGATTTATTTTGTTTCTTTCATGGGACAGACCTTATGTCTAGTAAGTGGGTTCCTTTTGTTCTTTTCAAACATTTTGTCCATAGTTCCAGTCTACTTTCTTTAATCTGCTTGTCCATTCTCCTGTGGCAGGTGCATCCTCGGTCAATGTCCAGTTATATATTTCAGTTCCATAAACAAAAGAATAAGTATGAATGTCTACAATCTTCCGGGATTTTTCCCAGTACTGCAATCTTATTTAGGATTTTACAAGGATTTGTCCTTTGTTGATGGATCTTAATTAAAAAGCCTACCTAAAAGATGCTTCTTTTAACATTTGTTCATACTTGCTTGATTTTCTAAAACAAAAGCCGAAAATGTTTGATGAAAAATGACTCTATTTGATGGACTTGGCCCCAGAACTAAGGGAGAAAGAGTTTGTTAACACATGAACAACGGTTCTTGTACTGAACCCAGATTGTGCACCTGACTTCTATAAAAGTGCTTGTTGTAATAAAAAACTGAGATTGGTTCTATGAGTGGCCATTAAACTCCTTTTTTGAATAAAAAAAAATAAATACAAAAACAATTGCACTAGATGCCAACACACACCTTTGGCAAAACAAGAGCCTCGAATGAATCTTCATAATTACTCTATTTAGAGAGAGAAACAACACACCTGTCAGCCGTCAGTATGCGTG
This sequence comes from Etheostoma spectabile, assembly GCF_008692095.1. NCBI lineage: Eukaryota > Metazoa > Chordata > Actinopteri > Perciformes > Percidae > Etheostoma > Etheostoma spectabile. Next base: position 10,540,595 of record NC_045748.1, on the reverse strand, counting down.
TGTATGAGTGTGTGATATGAACTCAGCCGTCAACAAATGGCCGCTTCTTCGGCTGACAAGAGAACTACCGGGCTTTCTGTCACCTTCAATGATCCTCTCTGGCTGCCTCAGATCAGCGAGAACGCATGTCATCCCTTCCCAATTAGAGAGTCTTTATTAGGACCCGCTGCCGGCCATGACAGATGGCGTACGTCAATGGTGCGACTTAAGTGGGATTTGAACCGATGACCTTTTGGCCTGGGAGACCAGGAGCTCAGTAGCTGGCAACAATCTCCCCTTTCTGACGCTTCGAGGGACCGGAGCAGCGAGGCCGAAGCTTTTAATTACAGCCAAAAAACAAAGAAAAGAGGAGGTGGAGGCTGAGGGAGAGAGGGTTGTACACTAGGGCTCGGTACCCAATTTGATACCTTTTAGGTACCGAACAAATTGCTTCCATAGTATCGAGTATCAAAAAATGCCTAGTCATTCAATACAAAATTTCAATCCCTAAATGAGTAAATCTCATCAGTGTCAGTGAGTAAATAGGCATGCAGCATCCTTCTACCAAGATCTAATAATGGTCTTGATTGGCTGTCTAACATTACACGCCGTAGAGACAATGCAGGAAAAACACGTGAGACGGGGCTCATGTAGTAGGAGCTGAAAAATTAATAAAAACTTGTTTGCCAGAATGTGTAATGTTGTAATGTCTTTTTGTTAAATTGGATTGTATAAAATTGGTATCGAAAAAAGTGTTTAGGAACTGTTAATGAAGTCACTGTATTGGTATCGGTATCAACATTTTTTGAATGACATCCAGCTCTATTACACACACACACACACACACACACACACACACACACACACACAC
>NC_045748.1:10538650-10539735 GCF_008692095.1 Etheostoma spectabile | reverse complement strand
ACACACACACACACACACACACACACACACACACACACACACACATCTGCAGTGAATGAGCAAGTGATGTATAAGAGCTGACTCCAGCTGTTCCTCCAAAAGGTATTAAACCTTGGCTCGGCTCTTTGATGGACCACGCTGAGGTTATCAGTCAGGTCTGCTTTGTTTACGGCACTGATCTAATTGTAAAGGTGTGTTATGGATGTCTGTGAACGCACATGTGGCTGCTATGAGAGGAGAAGCCAGGGGGATGTGACCTAGACAGCCTGACTCTTCAACTTTGCCCTCTGACCTGAACAACACAGGGCTCAAACCACCAGAGCACGAGTGACCGTCTTCTAAACATCGGAGCACACTGTTTAAAATTCCACTTTTACACTATTTTATTAACAAATCCCACAAAAATAACAAGCCAAACTTTTTGTGCGTACAACTCGCTCTGACGCATGTTTCTTTGGCGTCCCCTCATCAACATGAGTCAGCTGTGTTGTAAAGTGTTCAACAGCTTTGCTGAGCGCACTAAGTCATGTCAGAGTGAGCCCAAGAATGCTCCTCCTCGGCCTTCCTCTAATCGTGTTCCTGGAAGTGATAGAGAGGCCTGGTCTGAGGCAGAGATAAACTTCAAACAGCCAGGAGGACATCACTGCCACTGATCACACACTCCCGGCCGGCTGGAGCACACACAAACACATCTACGCAGACACGCACACGTCACAGGCCTGCTTAGTGTGTCATCCAGGTGTAAACTATATTAACCATTCACCAACACATGGAATCCATCTGTGCAACTTTTGTCATTTAAACATCCAAGCTATCCTTTTAAAGGATTAACCAGCATACTGCTATTAAGGGAAATCATCTCAAGTTTAAAGAAGTGCAGAGGGAGGTGGTGTCCTACCTGTCCCCATTCACCAGGGATCCAGCGAGGTGGTGGACAGCGTCCTAAACTGCAGCGGATCCGGACCGGCGGTTTGTTGTGGCTCGGGCAGTGGGCGGGCGGGAAGGTTTTTGTCAGGTCACTGCTCTTACACAAGGCGATGCGGTGCTTGAAGCCGGGGCCACATTTAGGCGTGCACTGCAGAGGG
>NC_045748.1:10526128-10538640 GCF_008692095.1 Etheostoma spectabile | reverse complement strand
GGGGGGGTGTTAGAAGAAAAAGCCTCGACAACGATGAGCTAAAGTTAGTTTCAGAACGTGATCTTACCTCGGACCAATCCAGAGTGATCCACTTTGGCGGGCAGGACTGGTTGTTGCACGACTCTCGCTCGATGGGTCGGTGAGTCAGACAGTGGGTGTCCTCCAGCGTCTCCTCCTCGGCAGGGCCGATCTTCCTGATACACAGGACAGTTCTCGTCCTCACCCCGCCTTCACACGTCTTCCCACACTCCGACCAGTCGCCAATAAACCACCTGATGGAGAGAGACGTGCAGAAGAACCAAAGCTAGCAGTGAGCTCAGTGTTGTTACTCTGAGTCCCAGTGTGTTGCACTCCCTGTGGTTACTTCGTTACAAACAGGCTTTTGAGAATGTCAGAGTGTAAAATCCCATTGTGGTTCTGTACATTTGGGAGACTTTATCAAGGCTGGATTGCCAAAAGGGAAAAGCGGGGAAATGACACAGGGCATAGTACCTCCGTAAATTCTTGGTACCATCTGAAAAATGTCAAGTGTCAAACGTTGGCACAGAATGTCTGATCAAATTAATATCTTGTTACTGATTTATGTCAACTTTTTTGACAATTTAAGACTAATTTATTTGGGCAAAGGTCTTGTAAAACTAATTGTGTTTAAATCATATTTCAAGAACTTCACACTCTACCCAGCCCTACTAGTGCTTGGATTCTCCGCTCAATCCAGAATGGACCCATCCGGCTGTAATTTCTTAGAATTCACCTAAGCTTGAATTAAGTCAGGTTAGCACATGTTTCGACTCCCGCGTCTCAATAATGAGGAAAAATGTTGTACAATCTCTATTTTATATGGCATCTTCGTTTTGGTGTTGCTTGAAAAAGAAAGAAACTTCATCCCTATTCATCTCTCCGAATGAAGACTTCAGAATTTATATCATAAAACTGCCCAGACAACAACAGCCCTTCAAACACATCCAGCATGTGAGATATTACATCATCTGGAGGAATGTATACAGAATTAACGATGTGTTCAAACGTGTGTTCGCTTTCATTACTCGAGCCCATAAAACCCCGGCTATTCTAAAACAATCGTGTTTACATGGTCTCCTTTAGTCGGCCTTTCCTGAGGCTGACGGGGGTGGTGTTTGCCTCCCTAACAGACAGGCAGACAGCACTGTAACTCAATACACACACATGCACTGCAATAGCTTTCAAGTGCTAATCAAAATAAATAAGATAGCACCAGTCTGTGTGCAATGAATACAGATGTGATCATAAATTACCCAAGACTGTACAGTCTAAATGTATGAAAACAAATGACCACTTATACAGTAGATTTATGATACTGATCAGTTTTTCTGGCTAAAAGACACCGACTCTCACTCTCATACACAAGTGATTTTTAGATATTAGGAAACTAATCAACCAGATGCATTTAAACCCCCTTTTTCCAGACATGATTGAAGTGATTCTGGCTTCATGCTTCCAGCTAGAGTGTGAGGTTTACAGACATTTGGCCACCAAACACAAGTTCATATTCCACCTGTATATGTGTATGTTACCCCTCGAGGGTCGGTAAAGAAGCCAAAACTATCAAACACAGGTGGTCATTTTCAAGGCTCTAATTTTTGGCACGATGCGAACACTGAAAATAGTTAACATGTGAAGTTATAAATCATGGCCATTTTTTATTTTTTTTATTTTGTTCCAAACACTCCACAAAGTAGGGCTCATTAAAGGCAAATTAATATCACGAGTCAGTCTCATTTTTATGGAGGCGTTTTCCTTTTGAAAGCATTAACTTAAAGCTGCTATCCTCAATATCTTTATATTAAGAATGGATCAAATGTCTACGTGTGATGTTAAAAGGTGCAGCTCGTAAAGAAAAACCTACAGAGAATTGTCACCTCCTCACCTCTACGGGGCATTTTAACATCTTTCAGCTAATTATTTTGGTTTTACAGCTCACAACTTTAGTGATTTGGTGCAGTCTCACTGCTGTCATCAGCGTGGTTTCCAGATGCAGCAGGCAGCTGTTCTCAGCTCAACGTCCGCTACTACCCAAGCACCAAACTGGAGATGAAGTTGGTGGCTAGCTGGTGAACATAGTGGAGCATTTAGCAGATAAACAGTCAAATATTTCTCTCAGGAGTTGGTAGAAACAAAAAACAGAGCCAAAAGAAGAGTAAATATTTGATTTAGATTCATCAGGTGAACACAGACACAACTCCAAATGGAAGATAATGTTCTGCAACTGCTGAATGTGTAAATAGGCAAGTGTTTGGTAATTACCTTAAAAGGCTATAATATGTCAGTGTGCCGAAACTCTGATAGGTTTATTGTATGTTACGCCCAAAACACACCTATGAATAAATGAAGACAACGGCCTAATCCCAAAGTCCGGACTCACAGGCTCACGGACTTTGGAACTTTGTCCAGCTTGTAAAACAAGAATTAGAAAAATCTGAAATCAGACAGCCGTCTCCAGGGCCTTGGCTGTGTGGAAAGCAACAAACTTAAAATGAAAATTGACAAACCAGTAAGTGTCAGCAACATATTTGTTATTAAACGTCACCAAGGTAACACGTGACCTTGTGAAGTGCTGTCCCAATCCCAAATATCTATCTGAGCCTATGTGGCCTCACACACTCACTCACTTAGCACCTGGGATCAATTAAGTCTGTGAGTCCTTAGTCTTTAGTCCTCAGGGCTCACTTTGGGATTGGGCCGACAAGAACCACCCTTTTGAACCATGCGTCCAGTGCAGGGACCCTTTTTCCCGCCATCAAACTAGCAAAGGTGGATTTGGACACGCCCTGAACGTACCTGCGGCATGCGCTTCATGCCACGCTTAGATCGTTAAAATAGGGCCCATCATGTTTGTCCTTCATCAAGAAAATATTCTCTGTTTCCATGTCTCAAATGGGAGGATTTGCTGGTTTTCTGTGTTTCATATTGTTGTAAATTGAATATATTCGGGTTTTGGATTGTTGGTCGGACAAAACAAAACAAAAAGTTGTCTGGGCTCTTTGGCTGTGGGAACTTTTGCAGACAAATCAATTGATAGTGAAAAACAATCTAGGCTCCGTGTTACGCACTCTGGAGGACACGGCTCCGTGTTGCAGTCTCTCTGGTTCTCGGGAGGTTTGCCGTCTGTGTCACAGTAGTTGTTCTGGACCACCGAGTTGTCATCCAGCCTTTTACACACCACCTCCTGCTTCTGGGAACCTAGCAGGGGAGAAAAAAAACTACTGATCAATAAGGCAGCATCAAGCTCAGCTGATCTCACACATTTAAACCCCTTCAGAAACACGGAGGCTGGCCGTCGTGTCGAGCGGAGATGGTATCGCTTTCAGTGTGTAGTAAATCCAGACATGTAAATTCCTGATTCTTTGCAGGATATCTTGGCAAATCACTTTTACAGAGCAGAAAGCTCTTTACTTTGGCTTCTAATGGACAGAGTGAGGGCTACCGTATCGGTGTCACACCTCCCACTGTGTGTGTGTGTGTGTGTGTGTGTGTGTGTGTGTGTGTGTGTGTGTGTGTGTGTGTGTGGTGGTGGTGCCATACCAACTCAGAAAGGGTCTGTTGGGCCCTCGTGGGACATTTCCCACTGCAGACTTGTTGGCAGATGTAATGGGATATGGTGTGTGTGGTGTTGTGTGTTGTGGTGTGTGTGTGTGTGTGTGTGTGTGTGTGTGTGTGTGTGTGTGCGTGTGCGTGTGTGTAAAGTATAGAAAATCTACCCATCTGTGCAACAACACAGAAGTGAAATACAGTTTGGAGGAACAGTGCAAAGCATGGGGTAAGAGAGTTTTGGTTGTAAGGCTGTCAGAAGGTGTTTTTCATAGATTCTATTACTGTGGTGATATATTAAACAACGCTTCATGATTAGCCGAGCTAGCTGTATCGAATGGGTGTGTGATTAAATAACATTTTACTGATTCAAAGCCCAGCGCGGTCAGAGACACAAATTAGATCATCTGAATCAACAATGCAAAGGCATGTTTACAACACTGGAAGGAGCGTGTGTGTTCCTGAGGAACAGCTTCAAACTTCTGCTGCGGACTTGGAAATCCTTCCTCAGAAAAACCCACATGCTTATTCAGTCATGCTTTTACAAAATATTACAAACCCGTCCAGGCCACACTTGACAACTGGGAAGAAACACTATTTATTGTTACATGAAACCCATTGCTTATGGGCTAAAAAGTTTGGTTTAGTCATTCTTGAGGCCATGGTCAACATTTCAGTGTGGTTTTAGATTTTGAATGTTTGACTGAGCAGGACAAACGCTCTGGGAGAGTGGCCGTATCTGTGTGCAGCGCTGGTAAACCAGGAGCTATGCAGAGCAGCTCATTCACAGAAATTACACCATATTCATTACTCTGGCTCAAATATGGAAAATAAACATATTGAATTTATTAGAGGGCTGAATCTCCAGCTATAAAGTAATGATTTTGGAAAGGCATCGCAAATTATGATACTGGTTTTCCACACACTGCTCTTCAGCATTTGTGTAATTATTGGTTGGGGAAGATTTACAGAATGACACAAACACACACACACACTCTTCTTAAATATTTGAGAAGGTTAGAAATATTCACGAAGAATTTAAACACCCACAGCGTGTTATGCTACTCAACACCAAAATGCTTGGAGTGCTCTTTTGCAAAATGTAACTGGCCACTGGAGCTCAGCAGAAGGTCGACACACACAAGACGCCATTCTTCTCTCGAAGAAAAATAAACTTTCATAGAGAAAACTTGTACAGAAGTTTTGTAAAAATTAGTGTTTATGAAGCGATTTACACACAATAAAAGACATTCTGTATTTTTTTTTTACGTTGAAGCCATAGTGCGTAGTTTCTATCTTCCCCATGAGGAATTCTAAGTAACAACAAAACTTCCAAATGCAACATCCAAATGACGCAAGCCTCTGGTGATCGTGCACCACCCCCACCCCTCCTCCACACAGGCTACTTGCTAAGCATGACATGGAGGACTGACAAACATGACAGACTCTTCAGAAGAGGTAGTTATCTTCAGTTGAGTTTCTGCACGAGAAAGTTGCCGGACAACACCAATTTTTAAACATAGCAATACTGAGAAATCCAGAGAGAGTTGCGTGGAGCTGATAGTCTTAATTAGCTTTGTAGCAACTCGTTTGGCAACAGCTTAAATGTAACGGACGTCCATTAATATCAAAAAAGCTAAAAAGAATGTAGTGTTTCTGTATTTGACAACTGACAGAAATAAGGTGAGTTAGTTGAATTTAGTGAATAACACATTAATGCATTAAAGATCAAAACCCCAGATCTGTGAGGAGCAATGAGGACATGGGAACATTCTTCAAATTAATATATTAAATACATTGAGACTTTGACTGCCGCACTTTCAATTACATCATCTCGTTGCACCCTCATCTTCTGCAGTGGTCGAATGGCAAATTTGACTTGGCACCACCAACTTCTAATATTTACTGTGGATGGAAATGCACATTAATCTGCACTTTTTGTTGCTGATTTTCCGGAAATTCTGTGAAGATTTTTGCTTATTTTGGATGCAAACCTAACTTTAGTTCCCAGCCAAAGAAAACACGACTGCATAAACATTTTAACCTTTGTGTGAAAAGTTAAACTGGACAACCTGAGGTTCTGCATTTAAGGCTATCAGTGCTGACTTACCTCCAGCGCAGGTAGCCGAGCATTCAGACCAGGGCAGGTGGTGCCAGGAGAAGCCCACCTCGTTGTCACCACTTCCTGTGCGCTGGATGGGCACGTTGAACTTATAGCGTATTCCCAAGTTCTGCTCCTGAAGAAGGACCTGCAGAGGAAGCAGCAAACAGAAGGTGAGGACAGAAAAAGACAAATTCAGTCCAATTTCTGTATTTTAAACTAACTATTAACAATCAGGTGTGTGGGTTTGTGACTGCGAGCCACCCCTTTCACATCACACATAGTCATTTCAACCATTATGAAAATATTGATGAACAGCTTTAAATTAAGTTTGAATAGTCCAGATCAGCGAGGCTCTGGTAGGTTTATATTGGTCTGGTGGATGCAGGGGGAGCCTGAGGGAGTCAGGCTTTGCAAGCCGCAAAGAAATGGCTAGTGGTTGAGTGGCCGGTTGCTCGTCTATTCCAGTGGTGCAGTGTGGTCTGGTATTTTCAGCATTCATGTCAAGGCAGAAACCACCGAGTATTACGACAAGAAAATGCTCAGTTGCCTCTCATTAACACACAAACATGCAGTGAGACTAAAACTACTTAACATGAACAAGCATCTCAGCAACACAGATGCTCTCCAAATCAAGTAACAATTTTTTTTTTCTATAGCCACACAAAAAAATGCTTTTAACCTCAAAACCACTGGCTGACAGTCAGCTAAGGTTAGCAACCAGATGTTGAGTTTAAATGGACCAACAGCGAAAATACAGCATGAAATGCACAGGATTTACTATGGAGTTGCTAAGTGATTTCGGGTGTGCCAAGTTTCCGATAAGTTAAAGTCTGATTCATTTTCTGGATGCCATGACAAATTGATGAAAGTTGAAATAGTTCTACCTAAGTATGTGATCTTGAAAGTGTCACTATTAGCTAATAATGTCACTAATCACTATTTTTTATAATAAAAATGTAAAGAATGACAATGTGAAAACAATGCCAAAGGTTACTGTTGTACCGACAGAGAATTATCCCTTGGCTTTTACAAAGCTTTCTGTTGAGTTTCAGCTCATTGTTTATCTGTCTGGCCTTACTGTTCTGGTTCACTCTCACCGCTCTCATAGTGTTATGTCAAAGCAGACAGACACAGTTAGAGAATAGCTGGTCAACAGAGAAGCATTGTGCAGCGAAAAAGACAGATATTTCCCTAATGAATTGATATAGACCAAAAACTGAGCTAAAGGTGAGAGAGAAAATTGGACTTACATTCACAAATACGGACACAAAATATGACTCCAAATGAACCATCATGTTGCTCTGTGACTGCTGGATGTATAAACCAGCAACTGATTGCTAACACGTTTGTTATATCAACATATAAGGTGATAATATGTCAATGTTGGCCCAAAAATGTTGGTTACTGCAGGCTGAAATTGTCCAGAAGACTCCTGTGTTTCTAAGTTGAGGATTTTGTTGAGAAAAAAACCTTCAGATAGGAATGCAGTAGGAGAAATACTTCAAAGACTAGCTGGATCTTCCACTGTGCAACTAAATGGCAATTTCAAAACAATTTTGTGTGATTTTGTGCAATAAAATATTACCATGACAATCAGGTTTTCAGTGGTAGCACCCAGCGCCTCTAAAGACTCGGGTTCATCAGTGGGTCTCTTGTAGTGGAAGGCCGTCCCTGCAATGTCAAACTTCCTGGGCCAGTCGATGGTCCACGCGCCGTTGATGTAATAATCATCCCCTTCAGATTTAAGAGCTAGATAATCACACAAAGAAAGAAACACTTTCAGAAAGATGAAATCCAAAGCACAGAGGAACAGTAGCCGAGACAACAGGTGGAGGCAATCACATGGACTGATGTCATTGCTGTTGTTCATCTACATCAACATCATCCCTTTCTGCTTCCTTGATGTCAACTTTCTGAGTAGAAACACACACACATGCCTGCACACACACTGTAAAAGGTAGACTTTCACATGCACTGACATGTACATACGTCTAATTTAGGAAGAGAAAGAAAACACACTTCAGGTGAAAGCCTGGACGAATCTCATGAATACCAGTCTGTCTGGTTGTCAAAACAAAAGTTGGTCTCCAAGCACAACAGATCTGAAAATATCCACTTTCTCTGCGTGGAAATGGGGCCAAATTCAGGAGAAACAATCTAACCACTTGCTATTCTGTCTCTCTGGCTCGTGCTCTGCAGATTCCCCTCTCTTCCCTCACTCAAACAACAGTTTTCTCCTCTTTAAAAATACAAAAATCCCCCCAAAAATAATTTTCTGGCACTAAATGCGAGCATTGTGACTTTGAACAGTGCAGTTTACACAAGTCACCACAGGCATCCGACTCTCGATTTTTAAATTGTGTCACTTAGGTTTTGCTTAAAAACAGCTAAAAGTTACAAACTTTGCTGACCCAGATCTCCAGGACTCAGACAATGCTGCAAAAGAAAAATATTATCTTTATCACTGGGGGTCACAGATGAAATTCATAACAAAGTTACAGATTGCTTGGCAGGGGAAAAGTAGTCCAAACCAATAGCCACAATTGCAGTCTTTAAACTTTGATATATAGACATCATATCCGCCATAATCCTGGTGGACCAGGCAGCTGTCACCACGGCCCTATAAATCTGATGCAGCTCTCCGGTTCAAAGTGTAACTTAAGCCCTCCATCAACACCATCCGATATAAATTCAACACGCTGTCACATATCTTTCTCTTGTTAATGAAAAGGCACAGAACGAGCTTAATTGAATCCGGTTGTTTGACTGTTTTTTGCGCCCGAAGCTGCCAGTGTCGCGAATGGTTTTTGTTTAGTCTGGAACGGAGCGGATGAGTCTGGTGACAAGAGAGCCATCACGTGTGTTAGGATTCAGCGAGTTTTTACTGACTCTGTTTTGCGGCTTGACATTGGGAGATTTAACGATGGCATCTTCTAATTTGCTCTTGACGAAGACGCAAGGAAATCCCTGGAAATGTGGTTGACACGGAACTGAACAGATGATATGAAACAGCTTGATGTCGCAAATTGCTAATTCACCCCAATGTGGTGAACTGCAAGGTCGACTGAGATGGATTGATAGTGAAACAAGACTAGAGTCCACCGCAAACACTCTCTCTATGAGGCTGTCGTTAGACACAGTGTTGCTTTGAGCCGAATGCATGTAATAGTTACCATGTTCACCACCAGTCAAGAGTACAGCTGTTGTACGTTTTACAGGTATTTGGTCATTAACCAAAGTGGATAATCAGCCTCGGGGGACATGAATGTCTGAACCAAATTTCATGGCGACATTGCACTTAAAACCACAAATGTCAACCGTGTTTTGGCGCTAGATGTAACGTCAGGGGACCAACAAAGTCATTACGATTCATCCTATGAGCACATTATTATCTGTGCTGAATTTAGGGGCAATCCATCTGATAGTTGTTGAGGTATTTAACTCAAAAACAAACATGTCTACCCCATGGTAGCGCTAAAAGGAAAAGTCAAAGGAATAAAAAAGTCAGTGTGCTTCATCCTCTCGGGAACAGGAATGTCTTTACAAAATTTCATGGCAATCTATCAAGTAGATGTTGAAATATTTCACTGGATAACTAATATTTCTGCCCTGCCGATGGTGCTTGAGGAAATATCAGGGGATCGTCATCATTAGAATTCCTCCTCTGGGGAACTTGAATGTTTGTACCACATTTAATGGCCATCCATGTAGTTGTTGTGATATTTAACTAAAAAACTAATATTCCAACCTCATGGTGGCGCTAGAGGAAAAGTCAAGGGATCACCAAAGTCAGTGAGCTTCATCTACTGGGGAACATGAATGTGATGATAGTCTTCATGTAGTTGTAGAGCTATTTCAGTCTGGATCAGAGAGGTGTGCAGAGCCATGCCGCTCGCCATGGCTAAGCAACAATAAAGCTCAAAAAAGTGCATATTAGTCTAATTCTAAATGTGAAGCAACTTACCAATGTAATTCTTCGACATGGCAACTTCTTTGATCTCGATGTGAACGGATCCTTTTGGGATCTGAACCACCTCCATGTAACCTGGAGGAGAAGGACAGAGATGGTAAGGGTGGTGTTTCTCCCATTCAAACTCAAAGGGAGTACATATAGAATAATTCCAAATCACCCAAAAAGGACAAAGCAGGAGGACAAAACAATCCCCTACTTCATTATTTTTTTTACAGTCACACACACGTGGACACAAAGTATTTTTAGAGGGTTTACAAGCCCTACCATAGAAGGAGAAATATGTTTTCTCTCTCTCCTGCTCTCTATAGACAACCTCAGGCTGAAGCCAACACCAAGTCCCCATCGCTACTCCTTATTTTTTCACTCCATGATGTAAGTAATGAGGAAAATATCATGTTTTGTTGTATGTTCTGATAACGTAATTCTACATTTTTAAAAACAACAACATAAACTCCGTTTGGCTGGTGACAAAGATGAAAAAAGGCACATTTCCATGAAAGACTATCTTTCTGGCTTTGGGGATGTTTTGGACAAAAGCTGCTTTGCCAAAAGGGCGTCGAGTTACTTTGCTTTCCTCACTATCATCTCTGGTGACTTTAAAGGGATAGTTTGGATCTTTTTCAAGTGTGGTTGTATGAGCTACTTCTCCATAGTCGGCGTATTAGCTACAGTAGATGGCGGTCGGCACGCACCCAGTTTGGAGAATCAGGCAGGAGTACTGACACGGAAGATAAGCAATGTCCTGCTGTGGACGGAGGCAGCAGCTGAACGCATTTAGACGCCTAAAAATATCTATATCAGTTTAAGTGTATGCTATATTTAGTATATTTTCACCGCTTTACCTTGCTGTCAGGCAGCCCTTTCCAACATGGGAACTGAAGCCGTTATCTCTGCTCTCTTCGAAGCCTCCAGACTCCTTTAACAAAAACAGCAACTTTACCTCCCAGAAGACGGGAGTTGCTGCTCTACCGCTGCTTCGATCGGATCCTTTTTGTCACAGTGTGACTTTGGTAAATATTTACTCTTTACGAAACCCGAGGGGACAGACTATCTCAGTCTCTCATCCTAAAAACAACATGCCTGGAGTCGGATATGTTTTACCTCCTCTGGGTAGAGACTCATTGAAGAGTCCCTCAGTTGCCTCGCAGGTGCTGCCATCCCCTCCACACACGCGGCATCGATCTTCTTTAGCGTCAGAGCTCAGGATGTTGTCACAGCCCACGTGCTTTTAAGTCAGAGAAAGAAAGGGGCATTGTTTTAATCAGAGACTGGGAAATGGATTCCGATGGATTCAGAGTTCATTACAAATCTCCTAAAGTCAGATTTCAGGTCTTCCACATTTTGGGAAAAAGCATTTCCTGTTGAAAGTTACTTTAGATGAGAATGTCTGTCATGCCTGTCTGTTAAATACAAAGACAGGTAGCTTAGTTTAACATAAAGACTGAAAACGCTAATGAGTAATTAGCACGATATATAAGACCAAATGTGTATTAATCCGCTGCCGAAAATAGTCCCCAACCAATGCACTATTTACTACACTTTGAGTACCTTTATGTCAAAACCACAGTGCCCAGCTGATTTAAGAAATAGCCATCTGTTATTTTAAATTAACTGTGTATTTGTGAACTGTTTTCAAATGTTTACATCTTCCGTAGGAACCTGTGGACTTTGGGCTGACTAACACTTTTGATTTTGTTTTTTCATGGGATTTCTATAACAATCAGAAAAATAAAGAATCAAGTCAGACAGATCCGTTTCACAACACAACACTGATACCAGCAATTACAGCTGTAACTTGTAAAACATGAGAGCTCATAAAAAATGATGGTGTTTAAACTAGCCAACGTAACAGATAAAAAGTCGTTGGCTTCATATAAATTTTAACATGCAGGGCGTATGGAGCCCATTAAATCTTTTATCTGTGCTCAATTTGCAATGATTGCTTCATCACTATTGGATTAGTAATGCCTTGGAGCTTTTAAGATGGAACAGCGGTATTCTGATTGAAGGTAATAGCCGTGTTTCATTATTTTTACCTTTAAGGGCTCAGACACCAGCAGTATATGGACTCATTAGGGAATTTGCAATATTAAAATATGTGTTATATATGTCAGGCCCACAATCTGTTTTACTTTGATATATTTGCAAAGGAACCAAGTTTAATTTGTATGGTTTTAATACATTTTACATCAAAATGTCTAGAAATATACTTACTTAAATGTGTGTAGAGACCTCTTATTTCATTGTGTTTCTCTGTGTATATACCCTATCCTTTAATAATTTGTCTGTATGTAGTATGTTTAACTAGCCTGGATGCCGGCAAACCTCGCATCATCCACAACAATTTGAGGTCAGGAAGTTCAAAGTAGTCTTGATCCATTGTGGAGAAACTATGCTCAAACCAGAGCTGTTCGGATCAAAGTGTCAGGGCGGGCTTTAACTATGACGGACAACCACGTCACCAAAAAGAGCTTGGGTTGAATTTGTTAACAACAAAGGTGGCTAACGCCGGAGAATTGAGATGTGTAGAATCCGCCATTGCGTCTGTTATAGAAGATATCGACAGCGCATTCATTTTAAAATCCTCAACCGGCCTGTCCAGCTCAACTCGAATGATGTGGTTGCAGCTTCTCCAGTGTGAAACTTTGTACGTTTTCTCTGTTTTATGTCATTTCTTTGGTTGTTAAACAGCTGGTCGGACAAAACAGGAAGTTTTCACTATGAACCCTTCAATCAAGTAAATGATCTGCAGGTTAATCGACAATGAGAATAATTGTTGGTTGCGGCCCTATCGTATTTATAACATACATTTCAGTAAAATAGCAGATAGTAGTAAACTATATATATATATATATATATATATATATA